>NW_026859686.1:0-92345 GCF_026571515.1 Ruditapes philippinarum
TCGATCAAAAGGGGATAAGCGGTGGCTGTAATTCTGCATTCCTCATCCCTTAAAAGCAACCTCATAGCCACCCCACAGGGGGGAACTGACATGACACTTAATAACATAATTATAGTTAAAAATCTTCGCATTGAATGATAAGGTCTGATTCACACAAACGAGAGGCAAATGACCATGACACTCGATGTCCAAGATCAAAAGTCACGGAGGAATTTCGTTTCATCCGAGGAACAACCTTCGATTCCTGGATAAAAATGCTTTTCTTTCTGAGCTAAGCTGGTAACATTAACTTTAGAAATTCAGTACTTGCTGATGTACATTGACATAGAATATATAAACAGTGATAATTTTATATAAGAATAACTATACAGTCAATAAAGAAAAAACAAAGGATATATGTCTGTTGTTAAAATTTCCAATTCTGGTTTTCACCAATAATCAGCTAAATAATAGTTATTTATAGTGAAGCTATCCAAAAAAAAAACATGTTTTTTGCAGTTATAAGGAAATTACTCACATAAAAGCACGAAATCGATAATTTAAATTCATATTCACACATATACAGTGTGTTACCGTTTCAAATTAAAAGTTTCTCATAAAATATTAGACTTAACATAACATCAGTACAACTTGCGACGACTGGAGGTAAATAGTTACGACAGAAGTGTACAGTTCTGATAATTTTGATGGTAATAAAGAAGTTTATCATGCCATTACTATGACAACTGCCTGATAAAGCCTGTCTGAGAACAGCAACCTTTCTCAGTCAGTGACTTGAGAACACTTTGTTCCTACGCCAGATCAGCAATGATGATGTTTATTGTTGGTATTGTTTAATTGACTTTGCTGAATATTTATTATAATACACAGTAAATAAATTGTTAAAGCAAATTGTACCAAAAATTGTTGTTGTATTTATAAAAGTATTTGGTAAAAAACCCTCGGACTACTTTTTTGGCGTATAACCCTCTTGTGGGTTAACGTACTTTCAGAAAATTAGCGCCCCGAATTAAAAAATAAGATGCAAAATCATAAAATAGAGGCATGATAAAAAGAATAACAGGTTACTGTCTTTTGAGAAAGGGGTCTTTTCTCAGACTCGGCTAGATGATGGTCCGGAAAGGGGCTCGGCAAGCCCTCGCCCCTTCCAGGACCATATCTAACCTCGTCTGAGAAACCCTTTCTCAAAAGACAGTAACCTGTTATTCTCTATATCTTCTTATTGAAATACACATTTCACAGGAACATTGAATTATTCATAGAGAATAAGATGTATGATTTAGAAGAAATTTTTTAAACCCTTGTTTTTCAAAATTTTGGGAAAACGTCAAAAAGTTTTTAAATTTTTTAAAATTGTAAGAGATGATTAAGCCCAGCTTTAAATAAAAGCCAATTTGTATACATTAAAGGTAATTACATAGCTTTGTTAAAAATAAACTAAAACCCTTTTTCCCAAATGGTCCCTTAAAAAATTTTAATACAGAAATTTTTTTCTAGCCCGAAAAATTTTAAATTTTTAATTTGGTTTTAGTTCATCGACAGGGCATGTTTTTTAAAAAATTTTAAAAAAGATAAAACAAATATGTTTAAAAAAGATCAACAAGGGGAAAAGGGGGCGTTCAATGAACCCCAACCCCCCTATGACCCCGCAACAAGAACCAAAAGGAAACCCCGGGGGCCCCAAAAAAAAACAGGACGGGCAAAAAACAAAAGCACGGACAGGCTAATCACCAAAATGATAAACAATTTGTAACTGATTAGGGGAATTCAAAGAAAAATAAATAGGCCCACAAAGGGGAAGGGGGAACAGGAGACCGGGGGGAAGGGGGGGGGGGTAATTAAAGAAATAAAAACTAGAGGCAATGGGGAAGATACTTACCGTAGACGAGAAAACACCAAGGGACACAAGCAAAAGTGTCACCAAAACAGTATGAAACAACACATAGACATAACAAATCTGAGGAACACAGTGGGGGCGCGCGCCTTGGGGAACGGTAGGCAGCATAATAATGACTGCTGGGGAGTTTAAAACCGGTTAATGGTGCACCAAACCTCGCTCTTAGCCCCACCATGTTCCTATAAACGAGGACAGTGTAAATAAAATGAATCCCCACCAAGTGAAATTCTAACAGTTGTCATGGTTACAAAAGGTTAAATAAGTAAAACACTAAAATGATCATGTAGAAACATATAAAAGTAAACCCAATGACCATAACAAAAGTACTCAATGTCCTAAAAGGAAGACAAGAGCAACAAGAAAATCACCTACAAGGGCCCGACGAAGCAAGGCAGAAGACGAACTTTAAGACAATTAAGTCCCAAAGGGCTTTACGAACTATCCATCATAGAGTCTCCCACTTGGTCCGTCAGATGCAATCAAAAGAGGAAAGCGTAGGTCCAACTGTAAAAGGGTTGAACACTAAACATGCAGTATGTCTTAAAATAGTAGGGTCATAACCTCTTTTAAATAAAACGTTTAATGATTTTAGTAAAAACAGCAGAAAAATTACCATGACCCAAAATCTTACGAAGTTTGTAAATCACATCGCCATAAAAACTAGGCTGGCTAATCCCTTGTCGCAGAAGAGTATTTACATCACTATTGAATTAAAGTCAAAGTCATCTCTTTTATCATAGATTTTCGTGTGAATAGAATTGTTGTTGATAGTAATATGAAGATCCAAAAATGATGTACTAAAATTTCAAAAGTTCGTTTTATTAAGTTGTAGTTCATGCGGATAAATGTCAGACACCATTTGATCAAAATAAGGATTATCTAAATTAAAAATATCATCAAGGTATCTGGAAGTATTATCAAATGCGACTATAACATCTTATTGTTTATCTTCAGAGAGACTCAACATAAAGTCTCTTTCATAGCAGTACAAAAACCAATCGGCGACCAGGGTGCACAATTAGTACCCATAGGAATTCCTATGATCTGTTTAAATAGGGGTATTACCAAACCTGACATAAATGTTGTCTAAAAGAAAAGAGAGTGCTCTACAAACTTCGTCACAGGTCCACATAGTATAATGTTTAACAATACCGTTAGTAAAAAAAGCTTGTTAGAATTACATGCTAGAAAGGTAACTTTTTCCCGTGCAAAAGTTTTCTGAATTAGGGAAATTAGTTTATCATTGATTAATTTATGTGGCAAAGTTGTATAAAGTGTAGAAAAATCGAATGTACTGACAGTTGAAGCTTGAAAGTTCTTTATTTTGAATTTGTCCAAGATTTCACCAGAATTTTTAATTGACCAAAAGAGATGTTTGCGTGTGTTTTCATAGACTTTATCACAATATCTAATTACATGTGTTTTAATAGCAGTCAAACAAGACGTCAATAAAATAGAAAGTTTACTTGTAGTGCAAGATGTAGAATTACCAATGAATCAGGCTTTCTAAGGTTTTTTATGTAATTTAGGAACCCAATACATAATAGGAAGTTTGAGTTCTTTTTCATTAATTTGGACTTTAAGATTTGAAATATTAGTAATATGATTGTTTACAATGTCTTTTTCGGAGGCAGAGGTTTTAGAATACGCATTAGTACTATTTAGTTCCTTATGCAAAACGTTAATGTAATTGATTCGTCATACAATTATAATATTATAACAAGACTTCAATTATAGAACAAATTCATTTATAAAAGAGAACTGTCATAATATTCTTTTTCAGGATATTGTGTATTAGTTCTATAGTAATGTCTGCTTTACTGATTAACAACGATACATTAACGAATAAATAGGTAAACAAAACACAATACTCGCTTTATTGATTTAAGAAATAGAAATAAAAACCCTAATAATAAAACTTACCACTAGGTAATTTCCGGAGAAAGTAATATTTAAAACGTGCGCATTATATGGACATTGTTTTTAATGTAAAATAAACAAAAAGTTATGAATTTCTTTAAATTCCGTAAATGGTTACTAAACATATACAATAACATCATTTGTAACAGAACAGAAGGCACACTTCTTTTCATGAAATAAACTAAATGTTTATATATAAATAAGTTAACAGTTCAATTGACATATTTAAACTATTTTCATTTATTGTTCATTGATTATTTTTATTAAACAAAATTAACTTTGGGGAAAAAAACATTTTCAGAATAGCGTAGACAGACACAATGAATTGATGACTGAAGCCTTTGCCATTATAAATTGTTAAAAAATTCATAACACTAATATTCAAAATGCTGTTAACATATTTATAAATACATATTTAAGATAACAAATTAAACCAGTAAATCTGATGTTAATGTGTGTAGCATACAATTATAATAGCTAAAAGTAAGAAAATGATTCTTAGTGTTATCCTAGGGTTAAAATGTATCTTAATGTATCTTTTTTACTTGACATTTAAGTATTATACTTATGTTATATATTCTACAGAGCTAAAATACAATATGTACAAATTAATTGATAGAAAAAATATCTCTGAAAGTTACATTAAGCCTCTCCGGGAAACAAAACAAAATACTTAAACTTAATTACTATTGTAATTTCTTAATAATGGTATCTATCTTTTGTTTTTCCATTAATCTATTGAACGTACACTGTCGCCTTCCTTGCTTTTCTGAAATAAGTATCATTTGAAAATCACTATTTTTGCCAGAAAAAACAGTAAATGCTGACATACAAAAATATCGGGAACAAATCATAGTTTAATTAAAATGACTGACAATAGGATACTTCATTACATAGCATATATCAACCGAAAAAAGTAATTGTCAAAAGATTTATTTAATTTATCATATTCTTGTTACAGAACTATCGCTTTCTTTTGTATGATTGATGGATTGATTATCAACTAGCATACATTTTATATATGGCGTCTTTATTCCGTGTATTTACACCAAAACAACCAGCAAGCATACATGCAACTATATATCAACTGCAACGTTCCTTATGACTCCATTAACCAGCTAGCATTTCAGGGGATGAGCAGCAAGTCAAAGTTCATTAATGCTTCAAACAAATATTTTGAATATAATAAACAAACAAAAATACAATATTATTATTGTTTTTGTTATTTGTACATGCATCCAATACAATGCAAATATAATTTTAAGTAAAATCTATCTTAAAACACAAACCCAAGTTGAGAAAAACTTCCCTCTTTAATACGCTTATAAGATATCTAGAAAAAAATAAGTAATGTGTGGCCGTAAACATTTTTGTCCCACTAGGGAATTATCAAGCTTCTGTTTGCAGACAATTTCATTTGCCAAATGGAACACGACACTTTCAGGATTGATTGAGAAGTTCCTTTGATGTTTTCTCTGCACCACTTCCCACTATGAGAAGTTGAAACAATTTGCATTTATATAATAAACAAAATCTCACATAGCACAAAAACAGCATTATTGCGTCCTTCCACACGTGTGATTGTTGTGTTAAGTTTGTTTAACGTGTTCAAAGCTTAATTGTATCAAACGTATTTAACATTTATCAATATTGTAAATAATGAGAACAAAATAAGCTTTTATACATTATTTGACATTAAAATATGAAGTATGCATTGAATGTTCTTGATAAAATATTTCACATCAGGTTTTTTTTAACCATTTCGTTTTAATTTTATTTTAATTTTCTTGATCGATGGATAAAACTCGTAAATATTCTGTATATAATTATAAAGTTTTTTTTGATGACAACATCCTTGTGGCTAAAAAGCTGCCTTGAGGGGTTGATGTATAAGAAGTGCAGTCATCGTTTATATCCTTATCAGCTAAATCTATTTTAAATACTGGACTCTATGCATCTCTTAGCTCCAGTCTGTGAGATGGTTCTGTCCCTTGGTGTTGTTTTAAGCTTGTTACACTCGATGTTAGCAAAACTATTCTTTCCAGTTTAAACACCATAAGACCTAAATTTTGTTAATTCGCCGTACAAAACAAACAAAACAAATCCTCATAACAAATACGTCTATAAATCTGAACTATATCATACACAACAGATCAAGCGGGTCTTGTATATCCATAGTTACTTTACTGGTTGTTTGTGATTTATTTGAATGCCGCTCTGAGCAAAAATGTAGAAAGGTCTGTGGCAAAATATGAAATGTATTTTAGTAAATTTAGAGAAAAAATTTTTATATAAAAAAAAAAATAGGGTTTTTAAATTAAACAAAACATGTTTTAAGACCCTTTTAAAAAATGGTGGGTCTTTTTTTCTTAAAAAATATTTTAGTTCCCAAAAAAGTCAAAAATATTTTTCCCTTAAAAAATTTGGGGGTTTTTTAAACCCCAAAAAAATTTGGGTTAAAAGTTTAATAACGTTTTTTAAATTTCAGTAATGTTTTCCCTTTATGCCCCCAAAATACCGTATAATACTGAACGTTTTTAAAAAAGAATTTTCGTTTAAACCCTTTTCTTATATTTGCCCTTTAAAAATGATAAAAGGTAAATTTACAATTTTTAAAAAACGTTTAACATTAAGCGATCCATGAATACGCTTTTAAATTAAACCATTTGAAAGGGAAAAAGTCAACCAAAAATCAATGACTTAAAACGGTTTTTAAAAAACGATGAAATGTTAGAGATAATGAAGACATGATACAACTGTCTTGTTGTTTGACAGCATTTAACGGTGCTGTAATCGCATTAGAAATTAAATTAAACTAGCACTTAATCGTTTTATGGTTATAGGAATCTTTTAATAGCTCTTTCTTCACATGAAGCTACTAGATAACAAAAAATAGTTTGTTTTCTTCAAGGAAAGTTTAAGCAACTATTACGCTCAGAAAAAAATCTCAAATTGAAAAAAAATCATGAAAAATGTGCATTTAATCTTATACATTATTCTAAAAGCATTATTTCATTTCCCTTCTAGCAATTAGATGAATGGTTGAATAAAAGATTGAAACTTCAGCAGACTGTAACGACGTAATATAAACATACTGAGATAATTTCTGATTTTTGGGAAAAAACTTTTAAGGGAAAACAGACAATTTTACCCCTATCCCCCGAATTTTGTCTTTCGTTGCCCCAAAAATATTATTTGAAAGATTTGATCGGTTAAAAACAAAGAATATTTTTTTTATGGGGGGGCTTGGGGGAATTTTGTATTGTTAATTTTGAAAAAAGCATCGACCCGAATGTTTTTTTAAATTAAAAGGTTTCCCCCTTTTTTCCCAAAACGTATCCATGAAATTTTTGGGTACTTTCCTTTTTTGCACGCAAGATTTTGGAAAATAGTTTAACCCGGGTTCAGTGATTTTAGGCCCCAAAGAAAAAAAATCAAAAGATCAAAAAACATTTTTATTTTTTTTGGTTTTTAAAAAGATTTGGGTTCTATTTAGTCCCTTCTCTTTAAAAACCTGAAAGAATAACTGAAAAATGAACTTCTTACTAATATAACATCTCAGCTAGAGCCACGCATATTTTTTGTATGATTAGTGTGTCAGTATTAGCAGTTTCCTTTTTACGAAATGTTAAAAAATTGTTTTACCTTTTGCAAATACAAAAAAAGGAGACATATTTAGGTGTGTATTATTATAACGGTTGGTTGTACAATCCCTTGTTTAAAGTTTGTATTTTGATAGGTTTAGAATAAAAGCTTATTATCCCCCGCCGAAAAGCGGCGGGGGATATAGAAATAGTCTCCGTCCGTCTGTGCTTCCTTCCGCCCGTCCGTCCATCTGTCCGGCCGTCCGTCCGTCCATCCGCACAAACATTTTAGGTATATGAGCTAACTCACGGTACACTGGGACAAAAGAGAACAAAGGACTTCATTCCGTAAATAATAGTTAGCTCATAAGGAAACAATAGTTAGCTCACAAGGAAACAAAAGAAAAGAACAATAGAAATAGCTCATAAACCTGAAAAATTGGTACGGCCGTCCGACATTTTTGTCCGAAACATATCTCAAAAAGTATTTGAGGTATCAACTTGAAACTTCATAAGTGATAGATCATATTGAGGAGGAGTGCAGTGCACAAGAATGATAACTCTACCCTGCATAATTGTTCAGTAATTGCCCTTTGTTATTTTTCAAACTTAATTTTTGTCCAGAGCATAACTTAAAGAGCCTTTGAGATATAAACATGAACCTTCATGGGTGGTTAGATCTCACTCAGGAGGTGTGCAGTGCCGAAGAATGATAAGTTTATTTTACATAATTTTTGAGTTATTGCCCTTTGTTATTTTTTTATACTTAATTTTTCACTTGAGTGGAGCATAACTCAAAAAGTATTTGAGATGTCAAGTTGAAACTTCATAGGTGGATTGGTCTTATTGAGGAGGAATGCTCTGCGCAAGAATGATAACTCTACCCATTATAATTTTTGAGTTATTGCCCTTTGTTATTTTTCATACTTTTTGTCCGGAGCTTATCTCAAAAAGTGTTAGAGGTATCAACTTGAAACTTAATAGGTGGATAGATCATATTAAGGAGGAGTGCAGTGCACAAGAATGATAACTCTACCCTGCATAATTTTTCAGTTATTGCCCTTTGTTATTTTTCAAACTTAATTTTTGTCCAGAGCATAACTCAAAAAGCCTTTGAGATATAAACATGAAACTTCATGGGTGGATAGATCTCACTCAGGAAGTGTGCAGTGCAGAAGAATGATAACTATACCCTGCATAATCATTCAGTTATTGCCCTTTGTTATTTTTCAAACTTAATTTTTGTCCAGAGCATAACTCAAAAAGCCTTCGAGATATCAACATGAAACGTCATGGGTGGATAGATCTCACTCAGGAGGTGTGCAGTGCACAAGAAGGATAATTCTACCCTTTGTATTTTTTGAGTTGTTGACCTTTGTTATTCTTCATACTTTTTGTCTGGAGCTTATTTCAAAAAGTGTTAGAGGAAACAACTTGAAACTTCAGGTGGATAGATCTCATTGAGGAGGAGTGCAGCACACAAGAATGATAACATACCTTGCATTATTTTTCAGTTATTGCCCTTTGGTATTTTCAGCCATTAGTATTCACATAGGTTACAAATCTGTAATTATTTCAGCCATCAGTTGTCATTACCATAAGACCTCTTTAGATTGAATTATTCTGCTCTACTACATATACATTCTTACAATGACCAAACACTTTCGGCGGGGGATGGCCATGCTAACATGTCCCTTGTTTACTATTAAATAACGTAATTTCATTTATTGTTTTGCCCCCTGGAGTTGCAAAGAATTTTTGAAAATCTCTGATATAAAATTTTAATTTTAAAAGATTTTCCTTTGAAACAAGCCCCCAAAGGGATATTTTAATTTAAAAAATTTTTTACATATATTTTTATTTCCCCTTTTCCCTTATTATTGAAAACTCTTTTTTTCGAAAAATAAAATTGATAATTAAATTTCTACAAACTTAAATTCTGACAATCCTAAATTAACCCGTACATTGTGTTTGCCTTATATACCCCAAATTTTTAGTTGTTAAAATTGGGGGGGTGATTGACCAATTGAAAAATCGCCCATGTTTTCAGCTACCCGTTTTTTGCAAGAGACACACAAATCATTAGCACCCAAAATGCCCTTTTTAAATTTAAGGGTCAATAACTAAATAAAAAATTTCATCCCGAAAACCCTTTTAAATTGCCCCCCCTGTTTCTTTTGGGGTATCGATTTGTCCTTTTTAAAGTTTTTACTCAAAAAATCCATAAGTAGTATAAGAGAAAATAGGTCGGACAAAAAATTTTTTAAAAAAAACATAAAAAGGGGCCAAAAATCTGACAAAAACAAAACCCCTGTACAAGCCCAAAAACTGCACACTTTTTTTTACGTAAAGGGATGAAAATGACTAGCAGTATTTGGGAAAATTTATTCTGCTTTAGTTTTTTTTAAATGAAAGCAATAAAAAATTGGACGATCACATCTTTTATATTTTAAAGTATAAATATTAAAATTACCAATCAAACGGAATAGTTTCATGGTGCAATATAAATGTGTTCCTTGATCAATAAAAAATAAGAATTCGATGACAATCACGCATAGTAACATGATGCTTTTTCTTGGGCTAGCAGCATTATATGGTTTTTAACCTTCATGTTTAACCTTAACCTTAACAGTTTTTATTTTTTATGGCCCTTAATAACAATAATTCCATAGTTCATTGTCTTTCCAGTTGTGCACAATAATCAAATAACAATATATCATCTTAGTAGAATATCAATCAGCCGACTTGAAGATTTAAGATGAATTACTTGTGTTGTCATCTATGATTAATTACCTCTTCCACTGTGAAAATCTTTTGATTAAATTGTCAGTGCTGCAAACTTCCCGTCGCTGTCTGGCAAGTGTGAACACTTTTCTTTTGTTTATTGGTGCTGTTTTTAGATATGATGTTTAAACTTGAACCACAACAGTTCATATGTTACATAACTATTTTATAAGTATCAGCACATAGTATGAAACTATTTCGTTTACCATTAAAAAAAAACAAAAAACATTTAATAACAGCGTGATAGAATATAAAAATAAATGGAAAGAAATCATTACTATAAAAATGAGTTTTGTATATTACAAACTAATATGTTTACTCGTTACTGCTTACCGAATTTTAAGTTACCCATATTGTAAACTTTTAAGTTTTGAAAAAGTATCATATAAATAATTTTTGTATAAAAATCACAAATATGTTGATATGTATTCAACTTATTGAAATTTTACATGAAAGCATTTTGATTCTTATTACAAACTTTAATTGGGGGACATATTATCCAGGTTTATTTATTTTATATTGTAATAAGGTATTGATGTAACAGGGTGTGTATTTGATCATTCGGGAAATATGATATAAAAATTTATGTTATGAATTTATTCATAAAGTTCTCACAATTACCCAAATTTAATGGCCCATATTATCAGTCTTTATGCTGCAACATATTTGTAGCATATTTGACTGTGCCCCTGGTGTTAGCCTATTTGTTGACTTATTGGTTAATGTTTTGTGGCTTGCCTTTTGACGTCATATCTGTGATATGCAGGATTCATAACCGCAGATCCCCTTTCAAAATTCCATTTTATTTAGTTCCGCCCATTGTTTTCTCGTTTAGGGCACATGTATTTTTTACTTGGGGACCATATGCCGCTTTTCATGGAATGGCACTAACCTGTCACATTGAAATTTCCATGATAACCACCATATGAACACATCTGCGGATGTTTCAAATTTCTAAATTATACCAGTTCATGTTAAATGTTGAATTCTGCTTAAGCCGGTGCTAGGGGGGAGTGGACGGTAGTTTGCACTTGACAGTACCGTCCATGAACAGGCTGAATCAAACCGAGCCTGCAACATTTTCAATTTTCCGTGTTGGGCTTTCTTTAGGGATTGTTATTTCTCTTTATTTGATAACGAGCGTAATGAAATAAGTCCCCTAACCATTAAGCGATACATGTTAGTTTAATCAATCTTTACGATATCTTTGACATCGATTAGAACTTTTAAACATCAAAAGAGTCGAAACAAATTTTCATTATCCCTAACAACCAAATAAATGTCACTAATTTGAAACAATCGAATTAGAATTTTACTGTGCCCCCCTGCGTTCATATGTAATTGAGAAAAGACGAAACTACATAGAACAAAAGATTGTAAAAATGCATAAACACCAATGATATGATTGAATTACTACGACATTTGAATATATATAAATATTATTTATTTTTCTTACCCATTTGTTTTGCTTTTTTTTATCAGTTTATTTCATATGGATATTACTAAAACGGTTCAAAGGTTTTTTAAGTCACTGATAATTGTTTCTTGTTTCTTCATATCCTCGTGATGAATCAAACATCGCTTTAAGGTTTAAAAGCAGACATTTTACGCCGAGGTGTTTGAAAGATCAATCATTCATACCACTCGAAACGGTCTATCACTTTGAATTATAGATTTGACGACCTCTCAATGCTTAATTTTAAGTTATTTTCAGTAACATTATATCTTGTACTGCTGGGAGTTTAAGATGATGTTTATTTTTTTAGATATACAATGCCAAAGGGAATTGAAAACATTTCCATGTTTAAATTACTTAGTTAAGACATATGTGTATTCAAACTATATACAAATTAGCATTTACAATTATGCATTTAAACTTACCATACAAATCAAATCATGTTAAGATCACTACAAGATAATTCTCAAAAAAGTTTTTTTTATAACACTTCCAATTAGTTGTACGACAAATATCAAGCGTAAATTTTTAGCAAGAATTAAGGTTGTTAATTCCGACCTTAGTAGAGCTATAATCAGTTTAATAATGTAAGTGATAGAATATTGCACAACAACTTCAACTTTGATTTATCATCTGTCTACGAAATGTGATATTCCGTGATTCCTTGTCAAACAAATGTAATGCACTTAGCGAAAGGTTATCATACATTTCTCTGAAATTATCTAGATATATTTCATCTTGACATTTTATAGTGTTTTCATTGATCACATATCATTGTGTTTGTGTGTGAAAATGATGTGGAGAAATTTCATGATGAATTAACACACGAATATTTCTTTATCAAACAAAAGACTTGTTGATGACAACTGTAGATTCTTCGGTCAATTAATACACTGAGTGAGCATTTCGTGAACACTGTTGTCCCTAGTTGCTCGTTTCTCTTATATTAAAGATCCTGTAGGATGTAGCAATATTTTTATGATTTTTGTAAATGTAAATGATTATTCTTCAAAAACAATTTCCAAACATCCGTGAATATGTTTGATATATACTGCAAATGTTCACTCGCATTATAAGAAATCATTTCTTATTGACAAAGATTTCGCTAAGACTTTATCTTTAATATATTTTTAATTACCTCCCTTTATTTACATGTAATATAAATTCGGTAATATCTTTGCAAACTTTGCCTTTTTTTAACTAACAATATTGAGAAATCTTCATTTTAACATTAGATTTATGATATAAAACCATAACAAATGAGTTACAGAATCTTTAACATTGGCTTGTTTAATCTGGTTATGACTATCTAATGACTGACTGTTTATAATATATATTTCATGTTTTCTGTCCCAGGTATTTATGTCTATACACATAGTCACAATGTAACATGTACACTGGCTTACGGCTACACAGATGTCTGTGAGACGGGCAACCGAGGTCTTGCACCACCAGTAATCTGGAAATTGGATATATAATATTCACACTCGGAAAGTAGACATTTGATATCTAAAGCTAAAAGTGGACACATAACATTTACACCTGGTAAAAACAAAGTCTTGAAACAAAGTGATCCCTCGGAAGCATTAATCACAACAAAATTACATGAAAATTGCAGACTCGGTTTGATTGAGTCTGTACATGAGGGATAATGAGTAAGTTCAACATACCTCAAATCGACATATGGCATTTACAGTGTTGTTTTGACTTAAAATTCAACAACAAAGATACACCACAAGTAGACCTTCTTCTTAATCGGAGTTTAAGTGACACATAAAAGCAATGCAGTTAACACTCTTTAATTTAGAGAAAATATACAAATCTGCGTTTTGTTATATTTTTTTCACCAATATTTGACAGTAACAGAGATACACTATACATTTGATAGTAACAGAGGTACATCATTTATTTGACAGTAACAGAGTTGAACTATGTATGAAATCACAGCATATTATCGATGCACACTGTTTCAGCATCTAGAAACACTATTCAATTAATTGATTTGAAGTTATAAAAAAACACTTAAAAAGTTAGTCAACGGTCAATTACCTGAACCAGGGGGACTGTAATGTCAATTAAGCAAAACCTTTCATCATTTTGGTTCACAAATAGAAACAAAAGAAACCTTAAAAACTATACATTATTATGATTCAAAAGATTTTGAAACAGTGATGGACCAGTTTAAAGATGAACAAAATAGAATGATATATAACCATAAAATATTTGTTGTCTTGAAAAACCATTGTTGTATTGTACTGTCTGATAGAGTATGATTAAAACACAAATAAGTGCATTGCATGCGACACATAATAATTATCTATAGAAATCGCCCACATAGTGTTATTATTATCAGGTTGGTTAGGGTGCACATATTCATATTTTATTTAATTATAAACCAACTCCTTTGTTGATGTCTTTATTTCCAGCACGACAATTTATAAGATTGCAGTTAGAATGTTAGAAAAATATTGATTTTTAAGAAACATTTGAGATTTACTCAATATACAAATGATTAAATTTTACATATCATTAAACGAAAACTCAACTGTAAACAAAACAATAGCCTCGCATTCTATATGTCGATATCAAGTAATCTTTTATTCCGCTGTAAGATTTCAGCTGGCCTCGCTAATCAATATAATACTACTCCAAGCATATTTAATAAATATTCTAGTTTACTTTACTTAAACCTGCTTTAATTTGTATACATTTATATATATTCAATTAAAACATAAATATGTAACCTTGTTTGTGAAAATCACATTCTATATTGCAAAATTTATATTATATACGGCCAATAATTGTGTTTTGATAATAATAATCACGTTACTTACTGAATAACTCCTTAATTGATACAGAACATTTCTATTCATTATAAATTAACCCGACTGTATCAATCCGTTTCTGATGTCATAATTCAATAATTGTTAAAAATCCACGAAACATATAAAACATAAAAAACAAGACACCGCATTGCATGTCTGTGCCAATTGCAAAACTTTATTTTACAGTAAAGGATGGATTAGTGTAAATATATTTAAAGAAAAAAGTATGCCTTAGAAACAAATACATTTGTTTTTCTTAAGAAAAGGCAAACAATGAGTTAACAGATCAACACTATCATCAGAAAGCAGCCCCCATAGTATGAAATATGATTTTTATAACTTAAACTTAAACAATATAATTGTACTAACTGTCAAAAAGCATCAGAAGCAAACTATGGTTCAGGTAATTGACCATTTAGTTACTTTTTGAAAACGTTTACAGAAAACCAGAATTGTCTTTAAAACAAAACGAAGTCATCGACTCTAACCCCTCGACAACGGAGTAACTAATGTATCGATATTACAGTCGGGAACTATATATATTAACAATTATAAATCAATATAATTTGAGAATTAATATTGTCCATGCAAAACGCTTATTCTTGTCCTAAATCCATTGGGCAATTACAAAACCTTATTTGAATGTACGTGTACTTTGATTATAAGGTATAAGGTGAAAACTTATAGGTTATATGTGTGAATTATTATCTACTGGCGTTAAAACTGAACCGTATTTAAAATGTGTCACGATCTTTTCGGACAATCTTCGTATGTACCTTGATTATAAGGTATTTCTATATAACGAAATACCTTCGAGATAATTGCAATTCACCAATCAAACATTTATGTAAACTTCATTTTATTTTAAATATCTCATAAGAAGTTTAGTGCAAACACCAGTATGAATCACTCTGTTTAAGCTGACTGTATAAACAATGAAACAACTACAATCACGTGATATGTATTAACAAATATAAGAACAGTTTTGACTGACGATATTTATTTCAGATTGATGATGAAAATGCACCTGTATGTTTTATGCCCTCGTGCGAGAATGTTACATAACATTTTATCATCATAGTAGCGTATTAATCACTTTATTCCAGTCGCAAATATATCTTCGAATTGTTTGTGTTGTCAACTGTGATAAATTACCTTTTCTGTTGTACAATCTTTTGATTAGATTGTCAGTGCTGCAAACTTGCTGTCGTGATATGCTCCGTATAACATTATTCTATTTTCTTTGCACACGTGTGTTTGTTTTCAATTTACAAATTTATAGTTTGAATTAAACAAATCTACCTTACTTTATTATATTTTCATACATTGTGTTCTGTGCTAAAGTAATTGAACGGGTTTAATAAATTAATTCTGAAACGTTGACGTCAAAACCTATATTATCAAGCGTAAATATGAAATGTTAAATTAAATTTTTTGCATATTTTTGCAAACATATGTTTTCTCATTCTCCATAATTTTAAAATCATTTGTTTTCGTGCAACAATATAATCAATTGTCTAGGTACCGCCAATGTTGACGCCTTAGCTGTCATTTATAGCAACTTCCTGTTATATTTATACGAATCTCTGCAGTCTCTACATTTAATTTTCCTTATTCTTTGTTGTTATATTCTGCTGATGCCACACTGCTTGTATTTAGTACTTGATATGTTATGTCATATATATTTTTTAGGATATATATTTAGGACTTTTGTACTTAAAACAGGTTATTTGAGTTCTTCTTTATTGAAACGTAAACTGTTTTAGACTTTCTAATCCTTTGTGAATTTTGGTTCACAAATACGAGATAAATGCTATTCAATTGTAGTTTCCAATACAGTTAAAGCAGCGTTAATAAACTGCAATCAAACAGAAAATCATTGGATACTTTATTTATGCCTGATTTTTTAAATGAGGGTTCATTAAAACGGTATAAGCTTTTTGTATACAATTTTTATACAATCTTTATTCATATTGAAATATCGAACACGTTATGGCAGAAAATAAACATAGAACCGTTTGGTATTGGTTCTGCCCAACATAGAACATTAAAAGTCGTGTGCTTTAAGCACCGTTAAGCAATTTAAAAAGATATATTGTAAACTGCAGAAAGTATTTAAAAGTCGACATGTGTTTTATAGAATTGAGTCAGCTATTTTGCTATAATTGTCAAACCTTATTATGTGTTTGGTGATTTTGAAGATAGTAAAGATTTTTGGGACGTTCTTTAACTCAAATATCAATTCGGTATAATACATTGCCTCATAATTATGGTGACCACTAAAGGTTTTATTGTCAGCGTGTGTCAGTCTGAGAATGTTATATCGCGTACCAAATAAGAGTATAAATAGCGTTGCGTCAGAAACAAATCTATAGAAATTAATTTGATGAACTATTATTAGATTCAGATTTTTAATATTTTTTGTGCACTATTAAGGATTCATGTTTAAAGATTTGTAACAATATGATAAATGTGTAGCAGTTAAAGTGATACTGTGTAAAATATCTGAAAGACCAGATTTTCATGTGACTAGGGTTTTCATGATTATTTGTCAGCGTAAGTGAACATCCTCTACCGGTTTGATACTACACAATTGCAAACAGTCTTGCCTAAAAGTGTGCACTACACGCTACACTTAATTATCTACAGAGAGTTAACGCACTCATGACGTTCTCTATTAAATTTATTTGCACGTATTTATGTTTCAATCCAATCATGTATCAATCTTTGTATTTTCAGTGTAGCTTAAACATGTATATGATTCAAGTTAACTACTGAAATTTTAAATACGTATCTCCGTATTGATACAATATTCTATTTTCTACAACAAATTATTGGATAAATGCTTGTCATTTGATTGAAGATGATAATTACATCAACTTATTATATTCTGGATTTTGTAATATTTTGTCTATATTAATTGTGTTCCATAACATGGTCAGTTTAATTGCCGCTACTAGATTTAGAAATTATGCTTTAGAAAACATATCTTATTCTCATGTAATGTACATTTACATTTTGCAATTCCAGTGACATTAAATAATGTAGATAAAGGATACTGGCCAGTATTAACTTATCAATTTTAAGATACATATCCATGTAATACATCCCTGTCAAACAAAAAAATATGTATTTTATACACCAACAAGTTTGTGTATCCTTTCTTGGATCCAATGCATTTTATAAGGTATTTCGTACATCTCGTAAATATCTTAACAAATCTGTTACTTTCCACCTACTTATTTATCTTGCTAGCTCTGTCTGAAAATCGACTGGGTGCTTCCCTTATTGAATCAGAAGGACGAATAAGTGCATTGCATGTGTAACACTATTATGTGCAATATGTTATTTAGATGAGAGTATCATGTTGCGTTTCAATTATTATCTAGTTCTACTGTGTTCTATTGTAGTTACACAATAGTTTCATGACCATGAGACAATATTATTCCTTTTAAAGTAATGAAGTTAGTAATATACGGCGGAATACATACTTCAAAATTGAATACTTTACAATAAAATGGCTTTTATCTACCGGATGTTTTTTTTAAATATTTTTTCCAAAATGGCTTAAAATAGTTTGATCTCTTTTTATTGCTATATGTAGTTCAGTCAGAAATAATTCCATTTATAAAAAAACACATACAGGTTATTTTTATATTGTAATGTTTTGTACAGAATAAATTATAACATGTTTGATATCTGCTTTGAGACTGTCCGAAAAAGATATAATACATGTATATAATTAAATATTAGAACGTTAGCTTATATATTAAAAAGTGACTATCCTCAAATTGATATTCATGCAAGTATGCTATCCAGCTAACTTTACGTTAGGTGTCCGCTCGTATCATAGATAATGCATGAAAGAGCACTCGAGGTCTTCCTACGCAAGTGAATCATTAAGTGTCGATGTGATTTAAATTTAACAAAAACCAAACATCAACATATGTATTATTAAATCTTTACTTTAGAGGCAAAGGGCTGGTGTTATAAAAATAATGCGACAAATTGTTTGTTTCATTGATTACTACGCAATACTTCTTATTTGTCCCCTCTTTTGAGTAATCAAATAAATCTAAATATGAAAAGCATTTTTATTTAAAGTGGCATTATGTTCATATAAGGGATTTGCAGTGAGTGTATACAGGTGAAAGTCAAAATTACGAAAGACCGGTGGTGACTTCTGACTTCAGAGTTCAGAGTTCGGACTTCAGACTTCAGACTTCATACATAATGCTTTATACATATAGCATTTAAGGTGTTCTGAACTCCGAAGTCTGAAGTCTGAACTCTGAAATCTGAACTCCGAAGACTGAACTCTGAACTCCGAAGTCTGAAGTTCGAAATCTGAACTCCGAAGTCTGAACTCTGAACTCCGAAGTCTGAAATCTGAAGTCTGAAGTATGAAGTCTGAACTCTGAAATCTGAACTCCGAAGTCTGAACTCTGAACTCCGAAGTCTGAAGTCCGAAATCTGAACTCCGAAGTCTGAACTCTGAACTCCGAAGTCTGAAATCTGAAGTCTGAAGTATGAAGTCTGAAGTCTGAACTCTGAAGTCTGAACTCTGAAGTCTGAACTCTGAAGTATGAACTCTGAAGTCTGAACTCTGAACTCTGAAATCTGAACTCCGAAGACTGAACTCTGAACTCCGAAGTCTGAAGTTCGAAATCTGAACTCCGAAGTCTGAACTCTGAACTCCGAAGTCTGAAATCTGAAGTCTGAAATATGAAGTCTGAACTCTGAAATCTGAAATCCGAAGTCTGAAATCCGAAGTCTGAACTCTGAACTCTGAAGTCTGAAATCCGAAGTCTGAACTCTGAACTCTGAAGTCTGAAATCCTAAGTCTGAACTCTGAAGTCTGAAATCCGAACTCTGAAGTCAGAAGTCACCACCGGTTTTATCAGTTTTATAATTTACTTCGCATAAACGACAGATTTATATTTAAATCTTTACATTTTCCAATATTATCAGTTGGTCAATAACCATTACAAAATTCAATCTTTTGTAAGATAAAGTCAATTTAGCTCAACTTGACAATGAAAAAAATAAGCATAATGTCACTTTAAATTCAAGGAATAAAATTGATCTGAAATAAATTCTAGAAGAAATGAAATCATTTGAGCTACTTTTTGTGATATGCTGACACAGATTATTAATTATTCAAAAGAAGATCATCTACTCGTGATAGTACTTGTATCGGTTGTGTTCAATGGAATTGATCTTTTATTTTATGAATGAACTGATCGTATGAGAAATAGCAAGTAAGTGCATACAAAAATATGGTGTTTGGTTTTTACAATACGTTTTTATTTGGACCCACGATTTGTGTATACACCTTACTGATAATGTAGTGGGACAGCAAATGATTAAATACATATCGTAGATATTTTATGCTTGTTTCTTAATTATTTATATGTTTAGAACATGTTTTCAATAACAACATAGATAATGTTTATTTGACCCGAACTGTCTGAAAGGCAATTTAGCGTTCATTAAGTTCGTGTTCGTAGATGGTGTGAACAAAACACGTGTGGTTTTAACTATATCAAGATTTTATTCCGATGAATAATTATATGAGTAATTTTGAAGTCTATTTGCCCAGGTAAGGTGCCACTTCATTTAAACTAAAAGTTTATATTTTTCTAGTCATTCTTGCTCATTTTTCCAATACTTTAGTTTTGAGAATTTGAATCCAACAGCGTGTGATAGGGTGAGGTGAGACTTATTTATAATCTAAAATTAATTTATCTCTCATGAACAAAATTCCCAATAAAACTGTGTCTACAATTGTAGTTAATTTGGTCATTGTTTTTGTTGTCATCACTATTCGATGGACATCTTTTCCTGATTTTTCTTAAATATTTCATGTAAATAAACTTCAGTTAAAGCCTGTGCTAGGACTCATTAGTAACAGCCATTGACCATTGTAAGACAAATCACAGTGTTATGTAACCAAGAATGACAACATTTATCACAAGGCACACATATATATATATATATATAAAATATCTGTCAAAACTGAAAGGAATGGTATTACATTTTTGTCATTACAGGACCATCACACTTATGTTATTCATTTGTAATATTTCGTACCAAATGACTGTATTTTCTGCCATTGGATATGATTTTATATGAGTAAATTAGATCTATTATTTACAGGACAATTCATACATATGATATTAATTAATGCAATAGTTCCGGAATGCCCACGGCGTTTTTAATAAACATATTATCAGGCAATGTGTCCTCGTTATAGATTTTATTCAATCAACTTAATTATATTTTCTATCGCTTTATTGTGTAGAAAATATGGAAACAATGATTCAGGAATACACAAAAAAAGGAAAAAAAAAGGAAAAGGTATATGCTAATCGTAACATATGAGGAGAAACGAAACATGTAAGGAACTATAGACATATTTCTTAACATATGTTGAGAAACATATACACTTATTTTAACATACATAGAGAAACATTTTCATGTATTTTAACATATGTAAATAAACATATACACTTATTTATTTTAACATATGTAAAGAAACATATATACTTATTTTAACATACGTAAAGAAGCATATACACTTACACTTATTTTAAAATATGTAGAGAATTGAAACATATACACGTATTTCAGCATATGTAGAGAAAGACATACATTTGTCTTAACATATGTTGAGAAACATATACATTAATACTAAC
The DNA here is from genome assembly GCF_026571515.1 of Ruditapes philippinarum. NCBI lineage: Eukaryota > Metazoa > Mollusca > Bivalvia > Venerida > Veneridae > Ruditapes > Ruditapes philippinarum. Next base: position 21,165 of record NW_026859686.1, read on the forward strand.
ATATGTAGAGAAATAAATTACTTACTTTAACATATTGAGAGAAACATAATGTTACACTTTTGTCACATTTGTAGCGACACGAAACATTTATAGTGATTAAACATATGTAGAGAAACATATACAATTATTCTTACGTATAAAAAGAAACATATACACTTATTCAAAATCTGTAGGAAAACATATACACTTATTCTAACATATGAAAAGAAGCGTATATGCTTATCTTAACATATGCAGAGAAATATATATCCTTCTTTTAACATATAAAGAAAACATATTCACTTATTTAACATACATGTATGTCGAGAAACATTTACGCTTATTGTAACATATATAGAGATGCATATGCACAGAATCATATACTCTTATTTTTATGTAGAGAAATATTTATAGTTATTGTAACATGTAGAGACATATATAAATTGAATTTAACATAATATTACATAAGAAACGTATATGCTGACATTAAATATGTAGATAAATATTAATATTGATGATCTTTGTAATAAAATATAATTATATATTTCTTAAATTATTTTCAACGACGTATATCTCGAGATTTGATGGATTGTTTTATTCTTTAATGCTATGTTTATATGTAAGAAGTAACAGTTAAATTACGATTCACTAATCTCAGAAGAAATACATACAAAGAACTGAAGTGTACACAATTATTCGTATAATGCATAAGAATAGTTGTTTCTATGATCACTTTTATATCGTACTGGCAGTAATCTTGAAGGGTATAGCACGTACACACGATATATACAATTCACTGATTTTATTGCTAATTTACGTGTTTTTAGTTTCATTTATTTGTTTGTGTTACTGGGTTTTAGCAGACGGTCCGTGTAATCAGCTTTCCTGGATAATACCAACCAATAATTATGAATTTCTCCGCAAGTGACCGGCTACCTATCCAACATGATTTGTGATTTAGCGGTGAGAGACAAATGACCATTAGACTTAGAGACATTGTTACCTAGAAATGTGTGTTGGCAAAGGGTCGAATAAGGATCCCTGGATTACTAATCGGTTGTTCTCCCTATGTACTGATCAATCTTTTTGCAAGTTTTAAAAGTATAAAAGTATGAATTTGCAGCATTAAAAAGAAATGTATGTTTGATAATCAAATTAAGCCGAATGTTGTAACATGTCATTTAATATTCAAAATCGCGCCCATTTGATTAAACTTTAACATAACAATAAAAGAAAGATCGCATTCCAAGCATTAAGCCGACAGTATAGGATATTGCATCTCTTCCTTCAGTTTGAAACACATGTTGTTAATTATTAACAGCAGTTGTATCTTCGGCTGACAAATACGAAGCAGTGTGAGCAAAAGTATTGCCTTTGTTTAAGAAAATTGATCTAGCATATCATAGATTCATCAGTCTAAAAACAGTCAGAAAGAAGTCAGTCAATTGTGTGTCCGTGATTATTGATATTGATAGGAGTAAGGTTATTTAAAGCATTGTTGTTTTTATCATTGTTATACAAGTGTTAAGTTGTATTGTGTTAGCAAGAAAATATTTGACATCAGAATGTCAACATGTAGAGAAAAGGTACAATATTTTACTATTTTTTTAATCTTCAGTTATTAAATTGAATTAGTGTTTATCATTTGTACACGAAGTTAACAAACATTAATCAAATGTAATTTAATAAGAATTATTCCTTGTAAAGTCACAGTGTAAACATTTTAAAGGATATTGAAAAACAAATGACAGTGAAATGGAACAGCTAAAGTGAAACTGAATTCTCGATATCATAACGGTGACGTTTTATTTCGGCAAATGAGAAACAGTAAGGTTATTTAAAGCATTGTTGTTTTTAAAGAAATTGGATATTGATGCAGGTAAGAGGCCATTTTTATTTAAACTTACACTTTTATAATACACTTTTTCTTACTGAAATTTTGCGTTCTATAAAGACATTGGCTGAAGCACTTAGAGTAAGATTAAATTATTTCCAAATCTTAACATCTAAATCAGAATACTGACCGGAAGAAGCAATTTATTTATACCAAATAAAAATGCATTTCAGTACTACTTTAAAAGTGATATTAATCTCAAACTAAAGTCAACATTTAATGCCTTCGATTAATACTTTGTTTTTAATTGTGTTTCATTTAAAGTAAGATTATCAGTAACGTTAGATTTGTCTTTCGTGCAATTCGCCTTACCTGTTGATATAAATACATTTATTCTTATTGTAGAATATACCTAGTCCTTGATTATATTTTGTTCCTGAACTCATCATATATACGCGAAGATATGTTTTGAAATTTTGAACTGTTTTCCAAAAATTCCAAGTTGATTTAATTACTAGTATTGCATTGGTAGAAATAAATGACAGCTTCAGAAGCAGACAAAGTAAAACTCAAGAGAAACAAAATTAACTTTTTCATTATCTAAAGTTCATGTTACACTTGCAGAGAAAACCCATTTGTTAATGAATGTTTTTATGTTGCTCATAGTGTATGGCCTCAATTCATCTGATGTACTTGTCTATCAAAAGCCGAAAATCCGTAAGAACTGAACGACTGTGACAACGTCTTAATTTACATTAATTTAGATACAGTGCAAAGGCAAATCCCTGACTTGATACAACTGTTGATAAAAACATGCACACAATGTATGGAAACAACTACATGTACTATTAATTATATAACTTTTGTTTTACAAGGCATCCATTAAAGTAGATTCATTTCATTTGCCGGCTTAAACTTCAATTCTATTATATACAGATTTTTGTAGATAATTCACTTATTGTATCAATTATAAAATTTATTGTCACTTTAGTAACTTCATGTATGTAAAACATAAATGTTAAACATTATCAGTATCAATATCATAATAACATTATGATAAGTTGATGTTCATCACAGTCATATTATCTACCAATTTTGTTGTTTTTGGTGCAAAAGAAATAGGTCATAATTATAATGCTTACTTTCTATTAGTATATGTCATATAAATTTTTATCGTTTATTTATCTCTAACGTTGTTTTCTTATGTAGTGTTTTACATTTAGATAACACAGATTGATGTTATTTTATTATCTAATACACTTGTAGACGTAAATTTTGTAACTGCTGAAGCCTGAGAAATGTTAATATATGTTACAATATATAAATGTCTTATATTGGACATTTGTCTTGCAATGTTTAGACTAAAGTTAAGACAAGTAGTTGGAAGGATTGTACAAAATGACACTCCTATCTAGGGAGCTTTGGATTTCTGTTGAATGTCGAATTGTTTTCAACAGACAGTTGATGTTTTGCAATATAAATCACCAAACACTATTCCATACGAGTACTTTTGCTGTAATTCAATTATCTCGATTCAGCAGCTCCATATATATTGCATTTTACAAAGCCTAAATATTTGTACGAGTTTTCCAAAGAACAAACAAAAAAACGATAGAATATATCCGGTTTGTAATGTTGATAACTTTATCGTTTATAAAATGAATATTTCTGTATTTTTTACTAACGTTAAATTAATGAAGCATTTGGTCCCTTAAATGAACAAAAGAATTACTCTTTGATTAAAAAATTTCTGTTGAGGATTTGGTGGTCAAATCCCATTTATTTATTGTGAATGGCGGCGCCCTGTGGCATATTTAGGATTGTGTATCAGTATCTATGCTATAAGATGCGATTGCACTGTGTAACATAGTCTTTATTGTTGAGGAGCTACACATTTTTTAATTAGTATTCTGTTAACGATCTGTTAATGATTTATGATTTCGATATTAATAAAATCATTAAATCATACTTGTTTAATCAGAACAAACTTTCGATTATCGCTTATTGACAATAATTAGGATATAGCTTCAACGTACCTACCAAAACATAATTTGTGTATCAAAACGCTATGCCTTGTTTTGATTATATGTCTTTGAGTACTCTTTGAATTTACCCCATCTATCCATTTAAGTTTTTATATGAATATTATAGCGTAATTCTTTCATTTTGATTTCAGATGTACTTTAGTGACTGTTTTATGCTTTTGACTATTCTCTATTGCAACCCTTTATAGATTATAGATTACTTTTATTTGTATATTGATCGCATTGTGAATGTAACTTGGTACTTGTCGTGTTTATGTGCAGTACGTTTGATGTCTAAGAGCAAATACCTTCAAAACAACTATAATAACGAAGTGCATGAAAACTATAAACGTAACGGCTACCCAAAACAAAGTTCATTAAGTACATCACAAAAGTAAAAACGATTCTCAAAAAGCCTTTATCAAATCAGTTCATTGTTCACCAAATAATCATTTTGAATATTGAGAAACACATGTCTGTCAGAAAATAAACGCCGTTAATTCTAACCTGATCTCCTAGTGACATGTTTGCACACAATAATATGATTCAAAGATTTTTTTCTTGTTCTTAGACTAAAACTATTTCGAACAACATTAATCTTGAAATTAATTCATCATCTTAGATATTCCGATAAACAGTCGTCTTTAGAGTAAAAAATCGCTTACAAATACTTTAATTATTTGAATTTGATACGGGGATTTTAGAGACACATTTTATACATGATTAAATACTCAGTGGTGCAACCTTTTGTGTGACAGATATGAATTAAAATCACTGGAACATAAAAAAGAAACGAAGCAAAAACACACAACACATATTCATTATGTCAACAGTCTCATAGGAAATAGGAAAACGTAAATTAATTCTTGTTAAGTCAAGGGTTGTAATTGATTACATAATTTTATGACAGTCAATAGTAGGATAAGATGTTCATGATAGAAAGTGTTGATTTTTTCAAAGCGCTTGTAATCGTTGACACGTTGAATGAAAATGTAATTTAAAGAAATTAAATTTATCTACTCATTTTCTATAAATATGTTAAAGGGTAAGTTGATCGATTATCATTTCCGGTCAACTGAATTTGTTCACATTCTAAATGCAAGCAAACAAAATCTTTTTATTTACAAATATAAAAAAGTCAATAAATTTATTGTCGACAATCAAACTGACAAAAATTTAGAATAAATATTTTGAAATGTTAAGCATCATTCATCACTCAGTATGTCTTTACCTTCCCTGTAATAATGTTAGTCTGAGAAAAGCAATTTGCTAATCTTTTAAGCGGAGATTTTATAGCTTCTTATACTGCCGACTCTTGAAGTTAAAAGAAAATAATAAAATATGCATGAACATAAATACCAATTGAGGAAATAAAACTCTTTTGCCGTATCCTGAAATGCTTACATTGACAGAAAATCAAATATGTTTGTTTAAGACCTTGCCTCATTTTAATGATCGAACTTTCAATCATATATTTTTATTATAGCACACATCCCTGCGTGATTCCGAGAGAACTGAAGCCACAGTATCGCCTTTGTAACTTTTGTTTAATGATAACAAACAATTGATCTAAGATTGATTCTCTAAAAGAGAATTTCTAAATTCAGGCAATTGCTACCAAGTAGATATTGGAAGACGTTGCTTTATCGGAGAGTTTGCAATCATTAGATATACTTGTTACGGGAGTTGAGGATAAGATAATTGGCTCATTGAGTTGTGACACAGTACTCCTAATGATATATATCTGAACAAGAGAATCTTGGTGATAAATATTTGCAGACATTTTACAATGATCTAAAGGTAACTAAAATTGTTATGCAGACGAATGTGTGATATGGATACTAAAATAATGTTACATTCATTACAATTTATTAAATAAACAAGAGATAATAATTCATTATTGCTTTGTTAAATATTCTGTACCTGAAAATGAACGATTAAGATTTGCATCATTGATTAGATAAATTAGAATCGAATATTTCAAGTGAAATATAGATAAATTATTTTGCTTGTCGAATAATATCTCAGTTATAAAATACTTTAAATATCAAAGAACTATTGGAATACAATAACTTATTTCAACACTATAACTGTTCTGAATCAGTTTAGATTAGAAGGTTAGTATGTGTTACTTTTGTAAAACTCTTAATACTTTTAGAGTATTTCTTTTTCATTTTTTATAAAATGAACAAATAATTATATAGAATGACGCATTTTGGCTTAAGCATTTTAAAGTCTTCCACTGCTTTTATTGCTTATTTTATGATATGTGTATTGGTTTGATTAGTTTATTGAAATATTATGAAATTCTAATCTCAGAGATGTATCATTGTTAGATAATTAGGCTAAGATGTCAACGAAGTGTTAGAGACTAACACACAGTACTTAAACTATGACAGGACCTATATCAATTTCCCACTAGTTGTTATAAAATTAAATAAATTCATTTTGGGATGAAAATAAATCTAATTTATATTTTTTGCTTACAACATATTAAATGCGATTTTTTTTTAAGTCGGTCACTGAAGTTATTCTCAAATGAAAATTACTTTAAGTAGTTTTTACACAGATTTGTAATTGCTTTTCGCACAAGTCAAACATTAAAATATCTCTATGAAAATTTAAATAATATCGGTTGAAAGATTTAAGCAGTCTGAGAATGACCGCAACGAAGAGCTATATTTGCTTCAATGTAATTAAATAAAAGTGTATTTATTTGTTTGTCTCTAACCGTGTTATTTGTCTTCTTACAATACTCTTTTATCTTATACAGTTGATTGTGTTTAGACGTGGATGTCTCTATCAGCGTACATATTGTTTTTTAACATATAATTGTCATCCCGTGCCTACTGAGTTCAAATACACTTGTAAAAAATCATTGTCTAGTCTTGGGTACTAGTTTGTATAACAAAATGGCTTAAATCTAGTTCAAATAGTTACAAGATCAATTTTAACAATGTTTATTATGTTTTTTTTAAATCTATAACAATAAGAATATATTTAGGCAAGGACTCTTTTTCAGTAATTTTTTATTGAATAATCCCATAAAATCAAACAAGCATGGGAAGGATAAACAATGTCCTCTTCCATTTTGTTCAGTTTTGTAACAGAGCACAATTGTTTATTTTTTCATCAATTATTACCCGTTTTTAAGCATTCTTTCAATAAATTGTAAATCAGCAATTAAAATTGTCTATATGCCTGTAGCTGGATATATTTGTTTATTTCTAACAATATTCAGCTATTTGAAAATATTTAGATGATAGCATTATGAATATATTTTCCATGTTCATTTATTTGATAAAATAAACATCAAAGTAGCATTATAATAATGTTCATTACCTTTTAAAAATGCGATAAGTTATCCAGCGTGTTATGCCGTGTCATGCAAATTGTCGTAATACTTGCTTTTATATTCCAATAGAAATATGTTGGAAATACAAAAACATGTTGACGTTTTTTATTCTTACTTGTACAGTTAATATTAATATTTTGGGTTTAGATATGTATTTCAATAAAAATTAGCTTAAACATGTTTCTATGAAAGTCTATGTTTATTTTTCAGGTATGTTCGCAGTCATGAAGAAACAGTTATCCTGAATTTAATTTACTGAAAACAGCAAAGATGAAAGCTGGCATCTATGCAATCATGTGGTTATGTGACTCACATACTGTGATAATTATATTGTCGATACTGAAAACAGGTAAGACATCTATGATTTAAAGTCGATATATAAGGTACGAAAGTGTTTAATATGTGAGATTTTCAGGGCATATTTTTCTTGATTGAAATTTTTACGAATAAATTAAATCATATTTTCATTACCATTAAATAATATAAATTATTCATTAAAATGCGTCCTTAAATCATTATGTTTATGTTTAGTAAGGATAAGTCCCGGATATCTTTACAAACGCAAACATGCGACGCAATGGGCCATTTAAAAAGTTAATAGCAAAATAAATTTGATTATCGAAAAACTAAAAACGATATGTTTGCAGTGATAATCATATCTTTAGGTACTTCAGTGTAATGATAAAAGTCATTTGTTCTTATCATTATCTCAATTTTATGATACGAAAAAATATCCACAATATACATAAATCAGATTGATTGAATGTAAAACATTTATTGACCCTTATTGACTCTTTCATGTAATACACGTGACCGACTTGATTAATTGATTACATCAAACGTGAGTGTGATCCAAGTGTAAGAACATTGACTAACGAGCACAAAGGTATTTGTCATCATTCATCTAACAATCTAATCACGGCACGCGCATGACATTATAAATCAGCTAATTGCATTTTGTTTACGTTGTGATTAAAATCAAACAAGTTTATGGTAACTAAATTTTAGTGCATTTATCTTTCATATAGCAATGACATGATATTTAATCGTTAAACTTGAAGCCTCTTTTGTGTATAATAAAACTGAAAGTTTGATCGTTTGTGATAAGTTAACCGGTTAATGATAACAATCGATTCGCTTTGCTTTGATCATCAAACATTTTACACGAGATTGATAACCTTAGACTCTTATTAGCCAGCAGGCAATAATAGTTGATTTGTTGAGAAGTTAAACACTCTTGTTATTAGATACAAGCAATTGATACTTAGCGCTGACAATAATCCTAATGATATTCTAGTGAAGGAGTCTCTAGGCGAGGATTATTTCCCGACAAGCAATAATTTGGAGTGAAACTAAAAGTAACAATGGCGCGTTTACAATTACATTAATGAGACTAAGCAAGGGAATGATTGCAAAGAAAACTTGAAAACTGACTACAAAACATTTTTGCACAGGTTGTTTGTATGGGTAAAGTATTGGATCTATGTTTTTAAAAAGACGGAATTAATCTACAAAAAGGTTCTTGAAGAGTTTACAATAAAATCAATGTGAAACTAGTGTGATCAAATTTGTTTGTGACTGGACATATTTGTAGATAAATAACACTACAGTATCAGTCAGTCAACAAAAAGACTTACAAATTTAAATGTAAAGCAGAACTAACTTTGAAACATTATGTGAACAATAACCAAGAATGTAAACAGGAAAGTGACAAACTTTTCCCCACATTTTCAATTCTCATGCGACTACGTCTTGTTTTAGAATGTGTTTTAGTATTTTTTATATCTTTGCTATAATTATTTGGACATCACAAACAGGTAAGTGATGAAACTATGGCATTAAGAAATAATGTACCTTTAAATATAACAGACTTAAAGCAATTCCAACTTGTTGTGACCCCTTCAGGCATGTATGTATTTTATATCAATGTTATAATACAATATTGAGGTTAAACTTTACATAAATAATTCATTTTCTTTTATCCGTATAAAAGGTCTAGAAGGTACTATATCAATTGTCATCGCGAGCATAATTGAAGGAATGACAAGCACAAATGCGGGTTGTTAAACTGTATTAGACGTACAATAATGATTCCCAAATGTATGATATTTTCTACAAAACCAAGAATCACTCATTGGAAATAAATACGTAACTTTGGTAAAATTTAAGCATTTGTATTTGGCAATATTTATTATCACAATATTCTTTTAGCTGCATTCTTAAAGGCAAATATCGATATATCAAAATATAAAAAAACCCAAATCTTATTTGTGACAATTGTTAAAAGTATTATATTTGGGAGAAAACAACTGAATAGCTTTTGTGTCTAGATATCATTATATACGATATGTTATGCCCTCTAAGATTACATACAAACATTACTTTACACTTACGTATTACTATAGATGTTTTACGACTCTGTCTATTGCTATGCAAAATGTACAGGAAAAAGTATTTTCTCGCACATGCGCAATCTGCATAGGGCAGAAACATCACGCATTGCACTGATATAAAGTAGTCGTTCATAGACAGTATTTTCAACTGGATATAACTTTCAATTGCGTTAAATGGCGGATGTCACTCCTTTTCTTTTTTCAATATACCGTAAATTAGCAGATTATATTAAATTGAGGTTATATAATTAAAGACCACCTACTCGCAAAATATGAAAAGATATTCAAAGGTCGGACAAACAATATGTTAAGCCGGTACAGATTCGGATTAATGCGCCGCAATATGCGGTCCTGTTCCAGAGTTCATATGACGAAAGAGTAAATATAATTCTTTTGCTTGAATACAAATAGAGAAAATAAAAATCCCTAAAGAAAGCCCAACACGGCAAAATTGAAAATGTTGCAGGCTCGATTTGACTGAGCCTGTCCATGGACGGTACTGAAAAGTGCAAATTACCCTCCTAGCCTCCTAGCACCGGCTTTCGCTATTTGCCTTACGCTGAATGCGCATTTGCTAAATGCTTCTTCTATTCTTAGGTTATATCGCGTTGTTAAAAAGGTCTATTTCGGCATCTTAACATTACTTTGTATATCTAACAAATGTCTAACTGATATAAGAAATAGAAAGAAAGAATAAGAAAGAAAGAAAGAAAGAAAGAAAGAAAAAAAAGAAAGAAAGAAATTGTTCTCACTAAGTATTGCTTTACTATTTGAATTAACGATTAATGATTCACAATTTTTTACACAGCCTTTACACAACTAAAAGTGATTAAGTTATGATTTCTATTGATTATCTATTAATATTCTCTCATTTTTAATTTGTCTAATTTATATTCCCGTTTAGACTATGATACTATTAATTATGTCAATCAATACAATATCATGAACAACTGTTTCTGCTTTTGTCTTATTAATTATATTAATGTTCTATGTCCTGTTATAAGGTTTCAGGAAGTTTGGTCGATTCGACACTTTAATTATGCTTCCAATTTATTCCATTTTGCATCACGTTGATATTATTCGCGACATTTATTTAATCACTTATATCCTTTACAGCATTTTGTATAATTAACCGCAGCTTAAACATTCGTTAAATGTGCATGACAAATTGTCTTTGTAAAAGAAATGTATCATACAACATATTTTGAAGTGACTGACATATCGCTTAAACGCATTAAAACATATTCTATCTTAAATAAGTGGTAGAATCGATGCACAAACTATTTGTAGAAATTATGATAAATTTTATAACCTTACCAAAGTTAACAATAGAGGCAGCTATTTTGGTTTTCGTTAAAATATTTTACGCACTTAAATCCCTCTCTTCATCAAATATAATATAGTTCGGAAAACAAAATTAAATAGAACAAACAGTCTTTGATATTGTCTAGCTAAAAATGGTTTTCGAATGAATTCAATCGCCGTTCTCGTTAATTCAAAAAATGTATATGTAAATTAGTATCTTAAAGTGACATATTGTATTTAAATTTTTTTTTTTTAGAATTATTCGAAAGGGTATTAGAAGCTTTAAAAGCAAGTGATACAAGTAGTTCCTCAACATATTCTGGTGATATTTCGGAATGTTTTGTAAAATGTTAGAAATAGGTACGACAGTGTAGGTTAAATGAATTGAGACATTGTTTTGGTAATATGCTTTTTCTAATATTTTAGATGAAATGTGCATTTTGTGATTTTAAACGAATTTTACCAAGTGTTATGTACGAACTTTAGTATTTCTATAAAAATGGGTGAATCACTTCATTTTGTCTTCAAAGTAAATATAGCAGTTTACACAGACAAAATTATAACATCCATTTCTCAGAAGAACCAATCGAAGACATCTATCATCGCAAATTATGTATGTTTAAGTAAACACTGAAGAGTTTCGATGATTAAATATCTGACAGACATATCGAGAAACTGTACAGAGGTTAAAAACATCGTAATAAATATCTTTTCATTCAATATTCTAAGAACACTGTACCGCATGATATTTAGGAGCAATTAACATCAGTTAGGGATACACCTCTTTCAAGTTTTATCTTTCAAAACAACATATATAACTTTTATTTAGACCTATATGGTACAACTGACTAAGATTTTAGTTTTATTGTGTAGTTTTTATTTTCCTTCTGTTACTCATATTCTTAATTAATGTACATGTTATTTTAATTATCATAATTAGGATATGTAAAATGGTCTTAGATTATGTAATTTGATATAATTTGTTTCTCAGAATAGCTTTATTGAATTCAGCTCCAGTAACATGGATATAATGCTTTGAATAACTATACCCATTCTAGCTCGACATATTAAGTCATATTTAGTTTAATTACATTTCATTTTGCTAGTGTTAAGATACATGAATGTATCTATGGTCAATATTCAAATTAATAACAAAATATTTGCGTAAGATAAATTAATTTCAGCATCCTAGTAAATCCATTACAAACAATAGATTGTTTGACCAGATATTAAGGTTCAAGTACAGACAATGGCATTAAAGCAATACAAAAGTTCAAGATTGTTTAGTTTTGTAATATAATTCATGTATTATATTTCCGTTAGCTAGGATAGATTGGTGTATCGACCATTAAACACATGAAGGTAGAAGAAACCGACAATAATCTTAATGACATTGTAGTTAACTCGTCTCCCGAGAATAATTATTTACAGACTGTGTCAAAATAAAAGTTCTATATAGTTAGTGAATTTATCCAATATTTAGAGTAAAGAGTGATAATAATTTCTGATACTAAACTAGAATGACCTTGTTGAATATAGCTTTTGGTATTGATAAACAATCAAAGACATAATCAAACTTTTAGCAAGACGACAGTACAATATACATGTTATAAGTCATCATCACGTCAATTATATCTTAAACTTTTCTATTTCGCTTTATCTCTGGATGTAAAGAATGGTATACAAACAATTATCTGACTGGTTTCAGACATTGTGATGTATCCTTGCCATTTCTGTTATACATTTCAGTCCTGCACTGGCAGATATATGATGCAGAATGGTACCTTGTAGATATATAAAGTTATATAGGAGGTTTTATTTATATTCAGGACCTCATATGCACAATAAAAAGTACCACATAAGAACATTTATTATATACTAATTGTAAGGGAGACATGCGTCTATTGCACTCTTGTGCATACTCTATTTCAGGTGACAGACTAGATTTTGATATGCCAGATACAGCTTAAGTTTATGGCATGTTCTTAATATCATGTAAAATACAACAATACAATATCAGACAATAAATAAATTGTTCACAACACTTCCTATAACGAGCTCAGTATTATATTACCGTTGTTACTATTATTGAGACTGGTTTGTAAAAATATTGCTTTATCCAACACATTCATATTAAATATATACATTAATACCTTTCGAATAAATGACGTAAATGTACTGTAACGAAAAAGTAATATTTTATTATATTGTATATATTCTAAATCAGACACAAACACTTTGTATTTATATATACCAGATCAATCGAATTCACATTTTTATAGTTTCTTGTGTGAAGTATTTGACATTTTGATATGTCTTTAGGCAGATCTATTTTCAGACAAATTGGTGTAATTGGTCGATGTTGTGTCAGACAAGGTTTTCATTTATGTCTGCCTGATATACTCTAGATGTCAAAATATTTCGTGTTTCTAAAATAACACACTCGAGTATAATACAAGAACTTTCAAATCACATCAGCGTTATGCTGACAATAATTATTTGAGCATTGAAAATATACGTGTACAAAAATCATCCTCTTATAGCTATAAGAACATACATGATGTATATGAGCCATGCTGTCTAACTTTGAAACAGATTGGCGGGCAGTAACAGAAATCCCATGGCGAAGGAAATAACTTACTCCAATTAGCATGTGGTTTCTGGTTGCCTTAATATAAGGAAGTAGCCGAATGTAAAGAACTGAAAGTCTAAATATGTATTCCTTAAAAATAAAAATGTATACTTTTATACATGTGTATGGCAAAATATTTTTCTTAATTAATTTGTCACCATAACAAACAGATTCCGCAGTTGACTTATCCATTTTGTTTTCTAACTTATCCATTTTGTTTTCTATTGAAATCCAGAGACAGAGGAATATTTGTAATGTATCAGAATATGCAACTGATGACATGTGACGACAAAATGTAGTTTGCTAATTGCTCATTCTTTACGTTAAGCACAACAAAGAACTGATTACTTTTTATACATTTGTTGACAGAAAAATGTTGAATTATGTTAGATTATTCATTATTTGAAATCTGGCTATTAGAAGGTTAACATACGTAAAACGTATTTTGATATCTTTATAATCAAATATGCTTTATAAATACAAAACGGACAGTGTCATTTTTTACACAAATAAAACATTATACTGTTTTTAACGACGTACGTTTATCACAGCTACTTTTTATTACATCAAAATGTGAGTGATTGCAACCTTTTCTTACAAAACAGCTACATAAACATGCAATAATGTAGCAGAATGGAAAGTAAGCTACCATGGAATGATTAAACCCATAGGAAAAAAAGTATTGTTATGCCAGCAACTTTGTTAAAGTAAAGTTTAATGTGGGAAATTAATGCTAATCGCTTTCAGTATGCTATAATCCGACAGCATTAGTGTGTCAAACAGTTATTTTCAATAAACTTTAATCAAGTAAATGGAATCGTTAATTTAATTGTGGATATAAACGCTAGGAAGTATGAAAATAATTTTAGTTTTATGATGACATTCACAGCTTGTATTATAGAACGGACAAAGTATTTTTTCTAAAGATCTAACTGTATCTGTTAATAAACTCTAAAAATACATTGCCACAAGATTTTATTGGAACGGCGTCATTGAAACATTGTATTAAAACTTAAAATATTAGCTGCGTGATTACGTAGTTCTTAATTGATTTTTACAGTCATGAACGTTTTGTAAGATTTCGAATTGATAATACGTTTACTATTCTAACATTGTATTTATTTTTATCTTTAATTTTTATTTCTAAAGAGTTATTATTAAAAATATCAAACAGTTAGCTTTTTCAATATTGGCTGAATATGCATTGATAATTTTTTTTCAAAATATGTAGTTTCATGTCATAATTTGATCACAGATCAACATTTAAATACTTAATACACGACAAAACTATCAATGTTGATTAGTGATAGACAATAGTGTTATTGCCTCGAGGATTATTTAAATGTTTACCTTATAGTTAAAAAAAATTTTTCCGTTAGATATTTATGCTTGATCACATTATAAACTTGATTAAGCAAGCAGTTTTTACAACACCCTTCTAGACTTGTAAAACTTCTCTAAAAAAGTTTCGTAGAAAGACAGAATAATTTCCATTTGAAAGGATGTGCAAAATAAATAACGATAAAAAAACTACAAAAAAACCAAACAAACAGAAATCTTACAAATAAACATTCCTTAAATAAACGTTCAGTGGAATATAAAACTTTTCTAGATTTCAATATAAATTTTATGACATAAACAGATGTCCCTTTACGTTTATTGTAAATCAATTAATACGTGCATCTGGTATTTAGTTCTTTTCTAATATTGTTTATTTAATTGATGCTAAGCTCTGGCAAATGTCTAGTCCTCAAAATGTCTCTCTTTGTCTTCAATTATTGTAAACGAAGAGACAGTTCATGTTTTTCTCCTATTTGAAGCAGATATCAGTTTAGAATTGTGGAACACATTATCATCAACTTACTACAACTTAGCTTTGATGAGTCAATTATTTATCTAGCGTTATATTAAATGTTTAACAAAAATTTGCATCATAATAGACTAACAATTGACCTTTGTATACATAAAATCAGATAGATGTTGATTAACATATTTAAAAGATATATTTTATTACATATTATATTTATTTTCTGTTTGACTTTACTAAAATGTTTTCATGCAAAAATATATACAAGTCATGTATTTGTATTAAATACATGTATGTCAAACATAATACGCTATTATTACTGCTTGCAACTAATAGTAATATCAGTTGGATTCTTTCGATGTTTGTTAACTTATCCGCGTATCGAACACAGTTTTTATTGAGTTTGGTTCTGGTCATTGTTTAACTATGTTCAAAATATAGAATTGACTTGTATAAACATGAAATCATAACCTTTTTTTAGACTCCAGTTACTTGGTTAAAAATCACGGGCTTTCAAATCCTACTATAAAATATATATCGCTCCACATAAAAGTATCCTAGGCATTTCAGTACCTATTCTTTCTTTTTGTTTTAGTACTTTTAAGTTCCAACACTTATTGTTCATTTAAAACGACTGAGGCAATTAAATCAGATATTTTAGTATGTATAGCTATGTCAAAGTATTTTAAACGTAGTGCACATGCATTGGATGAGCAATCAGCATTCATGTTTTTAGCAGATAATAAAATACCATTAATAGAACAAGAAGAATTGGTTATGGTCTTACTGACAATTATTTTTGCTCTCCTCATATATATATCGAAAATGTTGCCTAAGAAATTCTTCACATTGCGTTTCAATAAGAATGAACTTTTTTCATTAGTGTTACGTATATTGTCAATCTATAGTTCAGGGAAAATATTAGAAATAAGAACTATTTTACTTGCTAACTTTGGTGTGTTTTCTCGTTCTTTCGCCGTCGTGTAAAATTTTTTCCCGTTTTTTTTTTTAAATCTTGATGTGAAACAAACATTAAAACTCCGTTTAAACTCCATTTGATGAGAATCATATCATACTTTAATATTTCATATTTTATTATCATAATGAATAAGTTATATTTTTCATTCGTACATTTAATTTCTAGTGCTTTGACTATACATTCATCAAGTTTAAAGGAATTATATTTCACAAGGCGACTCGTTGCTTGCAGAATTTTGACAATGATATATCTATATTACGTTTTGAATAATAAGAATAGTTGACGTTTTTGAGTTAACAATAACAAGCATTAATCAAAATGTGAAATTAACTAGGAAGATATGAAATAAACCATTCTTGCAGATATTGACTTGTATGCAATAAAACCTCATATTTTGATTAAAGTATGCTATTTATTTTATTGAGTTTTTTTTTGTTTATCTGGGGGATTTTGTAGCAATCAAATACAGATATTTATAAGGTTTTCAAATTTGATACAAAGTCATCAGTGATGTCAAATGTACATCTGTGAACATTTCTCTTTACAGTTGTATCATACTGTCCTGACACGAACCACTGGAGTGTATGGTGGACCTATGAAGGATCAAATTCAGGTATATAGTTTTACTTCATTTATTTTTGAGCATAGGACTTTTGTAACAAGGTAAAACATTGATACATTTGGAGAAAATTACTGTATTAGACACAAGGAATTGTTTTTGAATGTTATCGACGGGATACCAGTAATGTATCAAAGTTGTCACATTATTTTGAAAGGGTATTTGAAGTTTGGTTTCTGTTATCATCACATCAACTATTTCAGTTATGTTTTTATTGTTTTTGATTCGACGACTGTGTATTTTCTTGCTTGGTGACTTTTAACCATTTGCGTTATCATTCGGATGGTAGCCTAAATCGATCCTATTTTACAACATTTAAGATAAACCCTCGTCAATAATAATAACAACTTGGAGGTTACTTTGCAATTTAAACTATTGCAGTTTATCCAAACATGTTTATTGTCTTAATATTCAATAAAGTGTAAAATGTATAAATGTTTAAATGATAATTTGTCGAAAATTTTACTCTTTTGTTCCATTTTACAGGACCTTCAGTTTGGGGAGCTAGAAATAAAGATTGGGCAATATGTAAAACAGGGAAGAATCAATCTCCGATCGATATTCTTCCAAATTCCTTACTTTACGATCCACAGTTACAACCTTTAAAAATAGAAACAGCATCGGTAAGTGGTACTAATGTATAAAATAGCATATAAAAATTAAAGCTGCACGCCTCCTGATGAGCAAAAATATTTCGATAAAATCAAACCTGAGAAAAATGTACTAAGATTTTGGAAAGGTATAAAGATTCAAGTATCTAGTAAAAGTTTACATGTTATATGCGATTAATGACAGAATTTTTCAGTTGTATAACTATATATTAGTTATGCGTTACTAACGCAGTAAGAGCTATTTTTGCATATTTTGACCTCCATAGTAATTTACATAGGTTGTAAGTGCCATTGATTACGTGTTAATTGCATTATTTTGCAATATTATACTGTTAAATACATTTTCAAATTTTCATGAAAATCAGCTTGAATCTGGAGGTGTGCTGCTTCAAAACATGTGTCACATTCCGATTCATTTATTCATTATTTGAACTTATCATGATAATTGCAATAACAAAAATGTTTAAATATCTGATCTATATTGTTATAAATACTTTAAATGATCTTACTTACATTATTTAAAGCGACATTATGCTCATTTTCTCGCTGCCATTTGAATTAATTTAGTAATATGTTTCAAAAGATCGACTAATGTAATGGCGATTGGCAATAATTGATAATGAATAATGTTTATGATACAATGTAAAGCTTCTAATAAAAAGACTGTCCTTTTCTTTTTGTAAGAATTACCGATACATTATGTGCGATATGTACAGACATTTCTGTTGGTCACGTGGATTATTGATTATTTTTTTCTAGTTAAATATAAAACATGATTATAGCAAAATCTTTACTGCCCATTTACACTGGATGGGTATAATAACACTTTAATGGTCATGGTTTTCTTTGCTTATTTCTAACTATTTAGGTCAATGGTGTCCTAAGAAACAACAAAAAGGATTTAACATTTTTGATTTCAAATAAGTTTGAACCTGCCGTTAATATAACATCAGGACCATTGTCATACACATACAAACTTTATCAAATAAAGTTGCATTATGGGAGATTAAATACAACAGGATCTGAACATCGGATAGATGGGAAATCGTTCTCAGGCGAGGTATGTTGAACATTTAAATACCCATTGCATTACATTGCCTTTATTTCTGAAAACATTTTCGTAAAAATGATAAAGTTTTGTTTTATGTCATTTTGTGAAGCTAATAATAGGAATCAATATAAGAGTTTAATGTTAAAATGTACAGATAGTGGTGTCCCCCTGGGTTCCTTGCCATTGGTTCTTGTTGCTGGGTCATGTGGGGGTTGCGTTCATTGAACGCCGCCTTTCCTTGTTGATCTTGTTTATCATATTTTAGTAAATATAACTTCAACATGGTCATGCTTCTAATGTATTTTAAAAACGTATTTTAAAAACACACACATAACGAAATATTTTTGTTACAGTTGCAGTTTATGGCGTATAATTCAGAACTTTATGCAAACCATTCTGAGGCCCAAAAGAATCCACGAGGCATAGCGATTATAGCAGTATTTCTTTCCGTAAGTTTTGAAATCCTATTTTACCCTACATTAACTTCTTTTTAAAGACTATCTAATACGGCATTAAAATACTGTAATAGAAAAAGGAGAATTAAAACTGTGAAATATTCATTTTACTGTTTGAAATCTCTTTTCTGGTCACATTAAGATTAACACTCATTATTTTCAGATTGGTGATACAGGAAATTCTGCATTTGAAATGTTTCGGCAAAAATTTGTATTGATAACATCAACAGGTAGGTAAATGTTTGGGTGATTATCGACCTTGGAAACATAATAAAAACATATTTCCAGTTCTGTTTTTTTTCCAAAGTAATTTAAGATTAATCTATAGATTCTCTGCTAATGCAGACCGAAATATAAAAGATGGATTCATATTCACAGATGTGTGTTGTAGCATTTATACTCGTATATAACAATTAGAATAGTTAATAATTGATGAATCTCTAAAACAAACATTATTTTAGATAGCTGCATCCTTTAAAGATTAAACATTTAGTAAAATATGTTGTTATTTTAGACACTTGTACAGATTTGCATGGTTTACCTATCGACAAGTTGTTGCCAAGAACAGATCAGTATATGACCTATAGTGGATCATTGACACAGCCTGGTTGTAAAGAAACTGTGACGTGGATACTGTTAAATAAACCTATATATATCTCATATAAGCAAGTAAGAAACTAACTATCATATCTTAACCAATATAAACGAGTTTTGTCTTGTAAAACATTCAAACTTTTATTTTGTTTTGATACCATTTATTCATATTTTGAATAAAGTATCTCTTACTCAATTATTATTTCATCGTTTTTATTTAACTTGCAGATGGAGGATTTAAGAGAGACACCTTATCAAGAATGGATGAATTCTAATGCAAGACCTGTGATGCCTTTAAATCATAGGACCGTCCGAACAAATATAAACTTCCGTAAAACGGTAACATTCATTATTATTACTATTACTGCAATTCAGTAGACCATTATATATTTGAATATTAAGTCTAATAAGTGTGTGAATAAAACATACTGCCATAGCTGACAGTTTATAATTTTTGCATTACATTGTTTAATATAACTCGAAACTACTTTTTTCCCAATTTAAAACATTCTTTCAAAATCCTTTCCTGAGAGGTGTTCAGTCGGAATAATTGAAACTATTGTAGAACAATATATTATTATAATATTGATATATTTTATCAGACGCGGCTATGCAGTATGAAGATTTCCAAGAAATATGAAGGTAAGTTTCTATTTGTTACAGCAGTATTGACGAGCAACTATCAAAAATCACGTACCTTTTTATTATTATAAACGATAATGTAAATAAATGAAAATATATTTTACTTCTATAAATACATAAAAACTTGAATTGGATTTATCCAATAACTGTGTTGTAGATAATGGATATGTTTAATTTAATTATTGAAAGAGTGTAAATAATTAAAGAAGTTAACATATTTAATGAAACCATGTTTAAAAGGTAAATTGTTGTTAATATATTTCCAGCAAACCCAGAAGTGGGACAAAGATAGTATATAACAAAACCATAAGTAAAAAACAAATACTTCTTCACAGACAATAAATCGTGTATTTAATATAGAGCTCCGTACAGTAGCGCTTATATTTTTAAAGGCGATTAACATGACCTAAAACAAACCAGACCAGACCAAGGAATGATGATATTCACAACTCCCGGAGATAAGCTGAAGTTGGCATGTTCAACAACAATTCGTTCTGATTGGTTATAATGTAGGAATGTGTGTACCGCAAAGCTTGCATAATTATGGTCGTATCAAAAAGAATGATGATCGTGAACATTAACCATGTTATGTTATGAATATTACACCATCATTGATGAATCTTGATAACGTTGTACCAACGTTAACACTATGATAACAATAAAACTATTTGTATCTAAATGTAAGGCAAATAATTATCAGAGATTGTAATGACATATATAATGTTGATGTGTTGATATTACATATATCGCACGGTATATTGCTGTAGTGTATACATATTACATATTGGACATGGATCGCGTAGTACTAGTATATAGATATTGAATTGTATCAATAGACTATTCATTGGGACCATACAAGTATTTGTTTCGATTAGTTGTGATATGGCCTAAAGTTTGGAGAAGATAAATGATTCAATAGTGATAAGGTATTAAGGAAGTATTACTTAAATGTATGTAGCTGCAGCAGAATGTAAAACTGTAGATGAGTCAGCGAAAAAAATGTTAACAAAATAGTTGCCTTTTTGTGTATTAGTGTGTAACTAGTAGAATAATAGATTGTGTTACTATATAAAATGTACGACATAATATATGATTCTGTTTTGCTCGTTGGTATGTATGATAATCCATGAACTCTTGTATTGCTAAAACAAAGCTGTTATAATAAATTTTATGATTTTGTGTCAAACCTTGACCATGCCTCTAGATAGAGTCAACAGATTCAATTACCTTAAATCTCTCTTTTAAAACGTTTTGTTAGTGGGATGCAGCGTTTAATTTGTATTTGAAACTTGATACATCTTATCCTCGTGTCATTTACTTTAAGTGATTCAAAGATATGCATCTTATTGAAAATTATATATAATTATGGGGGGATCATAATTGTCTGCCTCGCCTACATTAACTGGCATTTTATAAATTGTTTATATAATATACAAATTTACTTATATTTCGACCTATATTTGTTTCGAATCTGTGTATAAAATAAAAAAGTGTAACATTCTAGGTTGTATATTTCCAAAATAAATCATCAATAGTAAGTTACTTTCTTAATCTAAATACAAACTTCGATGCCATTATTTTTCTCAGTAAATAAAAGTGGAATTTGAAAAGTCATACAAAGTAATCTTTGACTCAATCAGTGCGCAGTTTTACTACCGCCAAGTTTTAAAAATTGATTTTCTAGAAAAGAATACAAAGTTTGTATTTATCTTATTTGAATTTTTGTAAATATATTTGTATAAATATAACATTATATGAACAATGTAATGGTGCTAAACATTAAGCATACTCGTTTATTTATTGCATAGATGTCTGCAGTGTAAAGTAGTGCAATAAATTTCCAAATATTTTGTTTTTTTAATTGTTTATTATTCTCCCGAGTTTGAGATCACTATCTCGGGGTGAATACCATGATTTGAAATGGTCAATACATAGTAATCTAAATGGTTTCCAGGTGAGAGAAACGATTGTCTTAATTAGTGAAGAATTATCATCCCTTTTTCAAGATTGATTTAGTTTAAGCGAAGGTAAGAGTTTGATCATCGTGTCTCACAAAAAAACACAATTAGTATAATTTGAAGCTATTGTACTTCGTAATTACTTTGCGTTAATGCAATTTTAATATACTGCTTAAACATAACAGCGTATTTTATGTTTCAAATATAACTTGCCCCCTGTGTCAACTTATCTTGTACGAGCTTTATTCAACTAGAAATATCTCTTTAATAACATCTGGTGCAAGTAGTCTATAAACTTTGCTTATTTTTACATACTTTTACAGAAGTGTGCTTAATTTTGCCAAATGAAATAGAACTTGTAAAATCTAAAGCACTTGCAAAAATAATAAGATACACAGAACCATGATTGTAATGTTGACTGTTATATTATACCATTTGATATGTATTTTGGTATAAACATTATGTTTACAGAAAAAAGATCATCCAAAATATGATTTCTTACTATCCTTTTTAAAATATTGATAATGTGATTGTATAACAAGTCAAAATGTTACAACAAGACATAAATTTCAAATAGAAACGTGTAATGTTTTACATTTAGATATAAACATTCGAAGAGCAGCATTATATTGTCTTCATAGATGATGTAAATAACAATATTGGAATTGATCCAGACATAGGTATTTGATATATTGAACTGTAATGAACATCAATTTGTCAAAATGATTAGAGTCTACACGCAATATAAACCTGCATGATATAAATCACAGAACATTTATAATTCAAAAGTATGTATTATCTGACAATGATACTAATTCACAAAGGAAATATGTCTTGATGTTGCTATAAAAATGCTATGACTGCGTGTATTTTATGAATGATTTGGAAGAGGAAGGAAAGTGGTTTTAAAACAATGCATTGTAAAAGCTGTTCATTTTATTTTGTCGATCAATTTGTAACATTTGCAATTGTTGCATATAAAACACAAATACACACAGAAAATATTCAATTCAAACATTTAGGGTTGAAATGTATTTGAACATACAATAGATGAGCAAAATACTAACTGTCGATAACAGTTTCAGAAATAATATGAAATAGATTTATTTTATAAATAATCCTATAATTTTACTTAACAATACACATGATCAAAGATTTTTGACCTTGTTGAAAAAGCCTGCCGGCTGTTCTTGCAGAATTTTATCTTCGTTTCTAAAGATCTTAAAAATCACGAGCAAAGGCAATATTGGGGGTGGATTTCCTAAACAAAGCATCTTACAGCTAAGCAAGCATATTCCAATTACTAATGTTGTAAATAATTGCATAAGTATTAAATTCTGCCTTACCGTAATTGCTAAAAAGTTTGGGTTGAATATTTCTTCTGAAATTTAAAGTAAATCAAATAATATAAGTGGAAACGCCAGTGACTGCAACAAATTTTCTTCAAGAGTTTATTTCATTCAAAATAAAATTATTTAAGTATTTTTGCTTTAGATTTGCAAAACCGTATGCCGCTTGTCGATATTGTACATTATTCCATTTAATATTTATACTGAGATAAAAAAGAATAACCCTTTTCCAAACAGTATAATTTAATCATAAAGTGTTTGTATTACGTACTACATTGATGATTCAGACAATTGTAAATAACAGCTTGAGTTTGTCACTAATGATCATGTTCTAATTGCATAATGAAATGCTTAACTCATATTTGCATCAATCTATACACTGTATATTCGCGTCAATCTATTCACTGTAGAGACATCGAGCTTTATCTTCAAGATAACATAATGTGGACATTGATAAAAATGATTTAAAGTATTCATTGTTTCAGCCCAACTATGCAAGTTAAAAATATCTTTTCCTGATATTAAAAAGAGCCAAATAGCAACTTTTGAGAAAACAGATGCCCTATAATCAATTGATATTTGTATCTAATTGCTCGTTCATTTCATTTGATCAAATTGTCTTCTGTTAACGCTTGTCGCCAAGTTATTTTCAGACCAGTTTTTACCATATAGCCTCAATACAAGTATAGTATTAAAATAGATATGAAATTCGGGAAATTCAATTGTTGCCTCAAATAAATATATATAAGGATTATATATTAAACTAAACAAATTAGTAAACGACTAAAACAACATGTTAACGACAAAAAATTACAAAAAACTAATTGATTTATTCGTTAAGACCAAACGACCAAAATGTAAACACAGAATATATCCTAGTTTACGTTTAATAGCGAATGAATTTCGCCGCATTTCCTATATTTCATTATATTTCACTAGCTTTGTCACATCATATTAATCTAAATATATAACATCATTTCATTTTTTGTAAAAATGAATGTTTCAATTTTAAAGAGAATATTCATTCAGAATTGGGATGGAATTATGACGACCTTCTTTTAACTGACTTAACCCTCATTATTTAATTTAAACTTTAGATTATTATTTTATCATTTATGTTTAACTTTTGAAATAATTTTAATATTACACTTTAAAATAATTGTATCCAAGCTGAACATAACAAAACACATTTCTTATGGTCAAAATATTTCTTATTGTATAAATGTATCTCAAAAGACAATGGAGTGCAAAGAGCAAACACTTTACAAATTAACGATAATTTTGTGAAGTTTGATATTCAAGTAGAACAAACATCAACCATATAAGAATGTAAAATATTAAAAACAGAAAATTATATCGTAGCTTAGCAATAAAAAAACAGGGAACAAAATAAATCCCTCCACTTGGTTGAGACTCAAAGACTAAGGCAATTGGTGAATTATGGCGTTAAGGGGAATCTGTTGTTGTTAAATGATACAAGTAGAATAAAGAGACATTACAATAGCTTATGACATGCAAAACAAATCACGTGTGATGAGAAAACAGTTTTATAATAACCTTTCACAGCTTGTTGAAGACAGAAATATGTTCCGGTCTTTAAAGTTGTTAAAACAATGTTTTGTCTGTAAATTGAAGCGAAACATTTTGGGGAAATCTTTGCTCCCTTTGAATTTCGTTGACACTTCAATAATTCAATCCTGTTATAATAAAAAAATTTATTGATATATAATGTCACGCTTAAAGCATTTTGGAAATGTACGACTTAATTATAAAATAATAAGTAAAGGAAACACTTACCTGTATTTCTATTATACTCGTACAATGACCAAGCATTGACAAGTCTTATATTAGAAATAAGATCAAACACAATATTATTGATAACAATACTGTTTATTATTTTGCTGATATTAGAGCAAGAGAAAATAATTTCCTCTTTATTTCCTGTTGGGAAAAGAAAACTATTTTGCTACAGACAAGTTGCCGAAAGTCTGGGCATGTTTCCGTGTATGGTGATAACAAACATTTTCTGGCCTTTGACAGTTACAATGTAGAATTTCAATATAAGAACTGGGATGATAAACCTAAGAATATCATAAAATAATAATTATGATGATGATGCCATTTGTTGGTGAAAATGTTTATTTTCCCAGCCACTTGATGCCAAATATATCACTCAAGCCAAGGACCAGATAGAATAAACAATCATCGACCTTCGAAAATCCTGATAGCATACATTTGGGGATGTTATATAAGAGTAGTTATTTCTTAGTTACAAACGATAATCACCATTACTATTTGTTTCTAAAGCAACATTGAGGATATGAGACTGTATTTGAATTAGTTAGATGTTAGAGTAAATTCTCATGAGGTTGTGAAGATATTTATTTCTTACACTCTTGGTTATTTGTTATGATTTATCTGACACCTCCAACCAGACAGCAATCTGCTCTAGTAGCAAAATGTTGAGAAACAATATTATTTTATCAAGAGCTTTTTAAAGGGGAACATTACAAACATATTAAGCTGCATGCCTGCAGATGAGCCAAAATATCACAAGAAAATCCAACTTGAGAAAAATGTACTTATTGTAATTGTCAAGAAAAATAAACAAAAATATCCAAGATTTAATTAATAATTAACATGATTTTTCAGTATTAATCACCATATTTCTACTGCGTTACTAACGCATTTAGGGCTATTTTTGCATATTTTGACCTCTTTTTGTTTTTTTACAAGTGTCGTTTGCAATGTGAAAATAAATTTCTCTATTCTTTTTACAATTTTTTACTTTTTAAGACATTTTCAAACTTTTCATGAAAATTAGCATAAACTGGAGACTTGTTGCTTTAAGTATATCCTTAATAAAACAATATTGTTCATTAGCTTAGTATATTTTGTTAATGTTATTTAATAGTATGAGTCATTACTATTCAGCTTGATTAAAGGTCTTTAACTTACACTGATAAATTAGATAAATTAAATCTGTTTCACTATTTCAAAGATTTACCTTTATAACAAAGAAAAAGAATAGGGATTTTTACACGCAACGTATGGATCTTTTCTTTACTAGATATACAGCCTAGCTTGTAACTTATCACAATAATTCACTATGCAAAATAATGTTGTGTCAGGAGTGGGGGAGTTCTTAAATCATAGTTGAAATGAAAGTCTTGTTGTATCAGCGACAGTTTAACAAGGGTATGTAACTGTATATATTTAAATGCTTTAGCGTATTGTAATTACCTTGCATATTTAAAAATTTGCGGACAAATAAATTATTAATTTTTACAAAGAGAAGGTTTAAGGCACACGCATTCTTTTACTTGGGGACCATATGCCGCTTTTCATGGAATGGCACTTATTGTCACATTGACGGTTCCATGATAACTCCATATCAACACATCCGCGAATATTTCAAAATTCAAAATTGTACCAGTTCATGTTAAATGTTGAATTCTGCTTTAGCCGGTGCTAGGGGGCGTCGGCGGTAGTTTGCACTTTACAGTACCGTCCATGAACAGGCTCAATCAAACCGAGCCTGCAACATTTCCAGTTATGTTGTGTTGGACTTTCTTTAGGGATTCTAATTTTCTCTATTTTAAGTCTTATCCTATTATAAATATATTATCTTTAGTTTCCAATAAAGCTTTATTTTAATGTTTACAGTCCGCTTATTCAAATCCGGACCGAACAATTCATCTGTAAACAGTAGTAAGCTTATCTATAAGATACAAATTCTCATGCTAACAGTTGTGCGCATTTAATTTAAATATGACTATGACCGTCATAGTTGTCTAAGAAATTCACACATTCTTTTCAAAGTTTCACAGATTTAATATATTAGACAATCAGCTTTACAAAATTGTTTGTAATAATTAATATCATCTTCATCTACTTTGCTATTTTATATGACAAAAGTTGATGAATGTTGAAGTTATTGAACAATTGTTCCTTGTATCACATAAAAAAGCAAATTGCCAAATCTGTAATTTTCTAAAATATTTGTAAAATAATTTCCGGCTAATTTCCTGTTTTCAACAAAAATATATTGTTTTGACAGGTTTTCACAAACCGTTTCCGGTATCTTGGAAAAGAATGAAAGTTTTTCCTGTGAGCAATAATTTGTCTGCAACATTTTTATTTTATATTAAAGAAAGAAGGGAATAGGAGAGAAGTAATTTTAGGGAAGAATGAATTGTTTCAGAATTTTCTCGTTAATTCAGAAAACATTTAATATAAGACACCTAGTTATCTCAACAACAGTTGACATAAGCACTGTTATTTTTTTCATTAAAATATTGCTAAGGTCAATTGTGAACTTTAATTGCTTTGGTTATGTAAATAATCTGAAAAACGGGGAATCCATCGGGAGCAATAGTTATATAAAAACTGCTTGCTCGGTTTGAGTCGGTTTATAAGAGATAAATTGAAAGTGAATATCATGCATTAAAGTATATTTGATATACAAGAACTAAATGTATTCAAATTAATACAGTTATCAAGATTCGAATTTAAAGTACATTTAGTTACGTACTGAATTAATCAGTAATAACCAATGTTATTTTTTACATTAATAAATAATTCACAATTATTATATTGAATTGTTTATGACCTAAAGTAGCACGTAGATAAAAGACTTTGCTATTTTGTTAGACTAAGTAAAGATAAAATAAAACTGGAACGAATTTTCTGACCGGATTTTCAATAAATTAATCAAATAAAATTATTTTTGTGCAATCTGACAAGAACGCATAAGTAACGATGTATGTCCACATTAATTGACCGTTATACTTTATGGTATTCTCTACTCTTTCTTATTTGGACAGTGGCTTGTATTTACATCTACCGCCATGTACGATAGCTTGAATTTACAAGTACCGCCAGGCACAGGCTCGATTAAACCGAGCCAACAACATTTTCAAATTTATCGTTTTGGGGCATTCTTTGTGAAATTTACGTTTTGAATTAATCGGAAACAATTACAATAAATATAAAACATCCTTATCAGCAGAATGCGAGGAAATAATCTTAATCCTTAAAAATGTGTTTTATGTTTTAAATCGGGAGGGTATACAATAACACTTTTTCAAAATTTACATGTATTTTGTTGCTTAAATTATAGGACATATATATCAGTGTAACAACTATTATAGTAAAAATAATTTAATGTATTAGTTTTGAATGTTTTTCTGCAGACATTCTGATAGAAGTATTTTTTTCTGATTTGCAGCGATTTGTTCTTATCATTGTACCAGTCAGTCGGGAAAATGTTTGCAACAAATAATCTTACAAAGTCACGTAAACAGACAATTAAACTGTTTCCAATTTATCAAATTTATTGCTTCAAAATATTATTCCAATTCGATTAACCATGAAATGTAGGTTTATGAATCTTGGGAGTTATTTACTGAATGGGAATTCTTTTGGAAAGATATAAAGTTTCATGTGAACAGTAACTCCTTTAGTAAATGCATCAGTACCGCCAGGCACAGACTCGATTAAACCAGGCCAACAACATTTTCAACTTTATCGTATTTGGGCATTCTTTGTGCAATTTACGCTTTGAATTAATCGGAAACAATTACAATTAATATAAAACATCCTTATCAGCAGAATGCGAGGAAATAATCCTTAAAAAAGTGTTTAATGTTTTAAATAATAACAATTTTTCAAAAGTAATATGTATTTCGTTCCTTAAATTGTAAGAAATATATATCAGTGTAGCAACTTTTATAGTAAAAGTAATTTAATGCATTAGTTTTGAATGTTTTTCTGCAGACATTCTGATAGAAGTATTTTTTCTGATTTGCAGCGATTTGTTCTTATCATTGTACCAGTCAGTCGGGAAAATGTTTGCAACAGATAATCTTACAAAGTCACGTAAACAGACAATTAAACTGTTTCCAATTAATCAAATTTATTGCTTCAAAATATTATTCCAATTCGATTAACCATGAAGTGTAGGTTTATGAATCTTGGGAGTTATTTACTGAATGGGAATTCTTTTGGAAAGATATAAAGTTTCATGTGAACAGTAACTCTTAAGTAACATGCAATAGAAGTATCGTTGCTATCTAGTTTTTATCCGTTATGGCTGAGGGGTTGGTTGCCTTTAAGGGTTGAGGCATAAGAACTGCAGCCACCGTGTATCTCTGTGTTACCGTATGAGGCGACTAGATATGTACGAATAACATGTTTTTATGTATCTTTTACCTCCAACAGGTGATATGGGTTTGATCACCGGTGTTACTGTAAGTTTGTAACACGCAATGTTAGTCAAAATCGTCTTTCTTGTTTTTTGCCTTAATTGTGTTGATGCGCCATAAAAAATGTAATGATCCTCACGGAATTTTAAGCGATTTATCTTTTATTATTATATGATCTAAACATAGCTGTAATCAAACAGTAGTCAACACTACAAATCATAAAATTATATTCACTGGGTGTAAAATCATAGCCACTGGCTGAAATGGAATTTTTCCAATCTAAAAATCACACCAGCTCATATTCAATAACCATACAGCAAAGTCAATAAACTGCATGTGCGTAAATCATATTAACTGCGTGAATATGATTCCCGCATGCACAGTAAGTGTAGTATCATATTCACTGGCTGAATTTCAACTATCTAAAGTAGAATCAGGCTCATTAACCATATAGACTATGTAAGGCATATAATCTATTTACTCCACCTTAATAGGTAAAAGTTACACCGCAATGATGGGTACAGTAACAACTTATTTTTTAATATAAGGCTTCCTTTTTGTGTATGTTTTTTATATCTCAGGCTGATCATATAATAAATAATTATTGACTAATAATTCATTTAATATGATGATATATTCACCGTCAAAATGTCATATTGACCTCGGCTATCGTCTTAGTCAATATGACATTTACCGGTGAATATCACATTATATTCAATGGCCCACTGGTCAATAATTGTATAATATAATATAGTAAAAGTTTTGTTTTCTTATATTGAACCGGTTCATAGACGGACGCACAGGATGAATGTCAATATAAATAAACATTGGTATGAGCATCTATTTATAGATAGAGATATTCATAGACTTGAGTTTTTGGAAAACCGATGTGGAAATTACATCTTACTAAACCCCAAATTAAAAAAAAGTACTAATTTCTAACTTTACTTATGGTTCTAATCAAATACATTATTTCTAAAAGTCTTAGAAGAAACCTTTATTGCTGTTTGTTGTTGTTGTTGTTTTTGTCTGTTCATTTTTCTTGCATTATTCATAAAAATGGCACTTTAAACCTATAAACATTTTCATAAATGCTATACGCTGGTTATTCTAGAATCGTCAATATGACTCGTTTATTTTGTTCAATAAGAATAATTGATCCGAGGTACAATACGTGTGCTCTAATCGATTACACAATGAAAAATAGTAAATAAACAAGGAGTTATGAATTATGCAAAGCCTCTATATCATTATACAAAACCAAAAGACTACATAGACCTTAGTATAAACTATTCAAGTCACCAAAAACAAAGTTTGGTCAAAATGATGAAATAAAAACTTCCAAAAGCACAATAATGTCGTTCTGAAAGATTTGCAAGACGCTAAACTCCGTTATAAATAAAATAGTCAAATTGTACATATCTATTTAACCCATTACTTCATGAGCATTTTGTGAAAAATGGCTGTTTTCATTGAAAAGTCTCCCGTTACAAGTTCAAATTGCTATACTACTATACAAACTGCTTCAACACTAATCAAACTTGGCACAAATGTTGACTGGACCATTGCCCTTGCAACAACATGCTCAGGCTTAAATTTTCTGTTACCATGGCAACGAGGGGACATCTCAAAATTGCCAAAAATCACTATTTTGCGTTGATTTTTTCCATCAAAATTGATTTCAAAGTGCTGCAACTTCTCAGTGGATTGAGATAGAGTCAAATGCTTTTCAGCGTTAGTTACACGTTACCTTATGATCAATCTGAGGTCATTTACAGCCTCTCACAAAATTTTCTTGGCGATGAGGGGGACTCCGCCCCCCTTCAAACCCCCCAAACAGAAGGGGGCACATCCCCCTTGTGGCAACCCCCTGATGTAACTTTTGGTTGGGGGGCCGCGCCGAAAAAGAGGTCACTTTTTTAACAACATTTCTCAAACAAAAACAAGTGTTTGGGGCCTAAATAAGGCATTTTTTTCATCATTTGAGACAACAAAAGGGGGGGGGGTGAAAAGGGCGTTAAAAGGCGTGTATATGAAGTAATGGGTTAACAGAAAATGATGAAAATACTTGAAATTACCCTAAATCGCGTTTTTTTCATGTTTAAACATGGCCTGTCATATAAATTTGATGAAAAATTGTTGTTTTGTAGATTTTTTGATTTTTTTTCATTAACCCATTACTTCATTGAGCATTTTGTGGAAAATGGCTTTTTTTCATTGAAAAGTCTCCAGTTACAAGTTCAAATTGCTATAATACTATAAAAAACTGCTTCAACACTAATCAAACTTGGCACAAATGATGACTGGACCATTGCCCTTGCAACAACATGCTCAGGCTTAAATTTTCTGTTACCATGGCAACGAGGGGACATCTCAAAATTGCCAAAAATCACTATTTTGCGTTGATTTTTTCCATCAAAATTGATTTCAAAGTGCTGCAACTTCT
Source organism: Ruditapes philippinarum (assembly GCF_026571515.1). NCBI lineage: Eukaryota > Metazoa > Mollusca > Bivalvia > Venerida > Veneridae > Ruditapes > Ruditapes philippinarum. Next base: position 53,404 of record NW_026859686.1, read on the forward strand.
CAATGGATTGAGATAGAGTCAAATGCTTTTCAGCGTTGGTTACACGTTACCTTATGATCAATCTGGGGTCATTTACAGCCTCTCACAAGTCCAAAATTTTCTTGGCAATGAGGGGGACTCCGCCACCCTTCAAACCCCCCCCAAACAGAAGGGGGCACATCCCCCTTCTGGCAACCCCCTGATGTAACTTTTGGTTGGGGGGCCGCGCCGAAAAAGAGGTCACTTTTTTAATAACATTTCTCAAACAAAAACAAGTGTTTGGGGCCTAAATAAGGCATTTTTTCATCATTTGAGACAACAAAGGGGGGGGGGTGAAAAGGGCGTTAAAAGGCGTGTATATGAAGTAATGGGTTAAGAGGTCACTCATTATTCATTAATTGTATTAAGAATGTCACCACATTATCTTAAACATATTAAAAACAACGAAAGTATATCAGTAAATATTGCATATATGCCTTTATGCGGTGTCTGACAGTTATTGTTAAAGCATAGGCAACATCTTGAGAATTGCCTTAAGTAATTCTTAAATTTCAGGCAACGTTTTGAGAAATTACCAAAATCTTCTACAATGAAATTTTGTCTGAGTTCAAATATCGATCTTTTCCCTAGCATTCAGCGTTACACCTAAAGTGTAAAGCTTGAAATATTTAGATATTGAAGCGCCAAGTTTTACTCCGTTGCTAAACGAATTATGAGCAAACATAGTGTACTGCGTCTCAACATGTGATAAAGAAAGTGATTAAAGTACGAATTCGTAACTAATTCAATTAAATATCCTAAGCAATATGTTGTGCTAGAAAATTAGGGTTTCTTGTTTGTTATTCAATTTTCCGAGCTTGTACTTAAAAAACATTTTATATCTCGTCCATCAATATTTCCATATGACTTTGAACACGTCTTTGGATGTTTCGAAATTCAAAATTTCACCATTTTTATGTTTAAATGTTGAATTTTGCTAAAGCCAGAGCTAACATGAACGGAATCAAACAAAGGTCTTCCTCCACCACTAAAGCTGGAACGTCGCCAAATGACCTATAATGTGTCGGTGTGACGTAAAACCCAAACAAACAAACAAAAACAAACATCCATAGGACATGCTGCATGATTTCTAACTTTGTCTTTTGACGTCATGATATCAGGCTCAATTACCTCTGATCTCTTTTCAAAATTATGTTTTGTTTAGTTCCGTCCATTGTTTTATCGTTAATGCCACACACTTTCTATTACTTGGGAATCATACGCCGATTTTCATGGAATGGCACTTAGTGTTACATGAAAGGTTCCTAGATAACTGCCGTATGAACAGAACTGTGGATATTTCGAAATACAAAATTTCACCATTTTCATGTTTAAATGTTGCATTTTGCTTAAGCCAGTGCTCGGGTTGCAGGGATGGTAGTTTGCTGTTGACAGTACCGTCCATGAACAGGCTCGATCAAAACGAGCCTACAACATTTTCAAATGTAATTGTATAATGCAATATGCCAATACCATAATAATAATAATACAAAATTCGGACTGATTTGATTAGACAATAAAATGATCATGCCAAATGACTTTGCGATCAATTTGATATATCCATATGGTCCATATTGAACTTAAAGTGTACAATTATAGATTAATTTATATGTAGTTTTTATTTCTTATTGTTTGTACTGCAGTTTCACTTAACAGAATGGCCTAGTTGAATATGTCTCTAATACTTGTAATTTTTCTTTGCAAGATTTATTTATAACCGAAATGGTTGCTATATGTAAACAATTTTTTTTCAACAAATTTTTCTTTAAAAAAAAACAACAACAAAAAAAAACATACAAACTTCAAGAAACCACGTTTAGACATCGGTATGTCAAAAAGTAATGTTATACTAACAAAAGTTTATGTTAATGTTAAAAGAAAACATAATTATCTTATCTAACAGACATGACATTATGTTGGTTTGATATAGTTAACCTTCATTACTTTTATTTGCTGATTACCTATTTCATCCGTGGATTTATAGTAACAAACTAAACAGTAATCAAGCAAAATGTAAATAAGCTTGAAGTAGATACTTAACCCTTAATACAGCTTTAAATCAATGAAATGTATCATTTAAATGTTGATTGCACGATTGCCAATTATATCAAACACAGATACAACAAACAAAGTGTCTCATGTTTAAGATTTTTACATTCTTTAGTCGTATTTAAAAGTAAAAGTTTTTTTTAGTTTAAAGAAATGTTACCGTTACTTTGAAATATATGGGTATTTAACTACGCGGATTTTTTTGTTATCAACAAAGTTACTGGACCTTTTTGGATGTTGTAAATTACTGTTTTATAACTGAGATAAATTGTAAATGTAAATTATAATAAATAAAAAGTGTAGTTACTACCCTACCCTGTTGATCTTGTTTTTTCCCATATTTTAAAGGTCAACATTAACAATAATCATCATTGTCCAAGATCCCCAGAGCATATCTATAAATTGCATGGTCATGTAATAAGTCCATATGATATAAGGGGCAATTCAGATGATAGAACTTGAAAGATAAAGGATAAAAGTTCTTTTCTTATTTCGGTCATACATATGTTTTAGATAAAATAAAGTTTAATGTATATACCGTTACGTGTTTCCTAACTTATGTACATTGTATTTGTTTGTTTTAATTTCGAGATAAGAATGCACAATAAAAATAATTATCCTTTTGTTGCAAACATGAAATATTTTAGGATTAAACAATAAAATAAAAGAAATATTTCATGATTTCTTTTTCATGTCATTTTCCTAGAATAATGCCAATGTATTAATAGAATAAAACAATGATATATTCCGTGATAAATACACTCAAGTTTATTTATGGTTTGAACAATAATTGTCGTTAAATTTATTATAGACTTTGTTTTTCTATTCAAATACAATGCAATTGAAAATCATCTTTTTCATTTTGTTGAAAGGCATACCAACATTACAAGATGTTGCAAAAACAAGCTCACTTATTAATAAACGGTTTTTCTAACTCCACATTTTCATCTTTTATTATCTTTTTTATTTAAAGTAATTATTTTATCAATCTTCGTCTATCGCCATAAAACTTGTTGATAAATATTTTGGCATGTATAAAATTGAGCGTAAACCACTCTTACTATCTGTTCAGAGATGCACGTGCACCTACAAAATTGATAAGAAATTGCTGTGTATTGACTTACATCTCAGGAAATAATACGATTATTGAAATATTGAAATCTATTAAACGATATGGCGAATGACACTAGCAGAAAAAGCACGTGCGGTTAGGATGGTCCAAAGTGGGGTTTCTAATAGACAGGTATGTCATTTATATTTTATTATTACGTTACAAAATAAGAAAACGGACACGTATTCGATATACCGCTTGAATCAATACCAAGGTTAGTAATAAAATTTAACCAGACAGGAAGTGTAGGCGATCTGCCAAGACGCCCTCGCCCAGACGACATAACGTTGTAATTTAACGGGTTCATAGAGGTCAACCCTTTCCGTTCTGCATCATTCACTGCAGGAAGAATGATTGGAACACACAGCCGTCCAATATCATCATACACTGTCCGTAGGCGATTAAAGGAGCAAGGGTTATGATGTAGATGGCCGTACAAGGGTCTTATATTGTTTGCACGACACAGACAGGCCAGATTATAATGAGCGCGACGTCATCTGCGCTACAACAGAGCGGAATGGGCTAATGTGTTATTCAGCGATGAAAGTAAGTTTACGCTCCATGGTAATTAAGGTCAAATAAGATGTTATCGGCGACGCGGTGAACGCTTTGTTGATGCAAATGTGAAGGAACGTGACCATTTACAAGGGGGTTCCGTCATGATATGGGCAGCAGTCTCACTTTAGACTTAAGCGCCCTTAGTGGTGGTCTAAGGTAGAATGAACGTTCTGAGCTATCAAAATGACATTCTTACCGCTGTTGCCATACAACAGCACAGGGGTATGGAGTTCATGTATGACGGTGTTCCATGTCATCATGCGGCTTGCACCTCACGTTTCTTGGCTTGGAATAACATCCGTGTATTGCCATTGTGTTCAAAGAGCCCAGATCTAAATCCCATAGAGCACTTGTGGGATGAAATTGGTCGGAGAGAAAGAAAGCGTCGCCAGCAGCCAAGAACTCTACAGGAGCTAGAAAATGCTCTTATTAGGATAAGGAATGCCATTGCACAGGGTTATATCTCTAATTATATCAATTTAATGCGTTCCATATGTACTGCAGTCATCAGAGGTAATGGCGGACACAACATATATTAAGGTTATCGAAAGGTGACACTTGATTTTACGGGTATGGCTGTTAAAATATGTGGTTGATCGATATTTAATTTGATCGTTATTATTTTAATGTTTTTTTATGAAATAAAATGATGAATTAAAATTATGTAAAAATTTCATTGTAAAATTTTATTTTTTGAAAGAAATATTAGCCAAAATACAAGTGTGGAGTTAGAAAAGCCATTAAGTATATTATGACAATATGATATACTGAAACTGGTTTATCTGGTTAAACGCCTATTATTTACAATTAAATATGTATTCAATGGCGTTTACAAAAACTATAAAATACAATTTAAACTAAAATCCCATCATGATATTGGTTTAACATGAATGCATTGTTAAAATTTGCTGAAATACATATCATAAAAGTGATAAAGACAATTTAAACGATAAGTATTATTGCTTAAAATATACCGTAGAATATCAGAGACCAAGCGCATTAATACATAGAGAATAAAAACGAATACAAATAACTAAAACATTTAAAAAAATGTAGTTAGTTCTTACACAGTCATTAAAAATTCAATACATGTATTTCTGATAAAACACATAAGTTATCTAAAAAATATCAGACTAAAACGTAGAAGTTACTTAAATTTTACAATAGCAATTGTGCTAGATTATTGCTTAGCAAGTTGTCCTGAATCACCGTAGTTGTAAAAGCCAAGAATTAAATTAAAACAATGAGTAGACGTTATTGAAAAAGTGGATTTTTAGTTTATGTTTAAACAAATTTAGAGACTGAGACTGTCTAATATCTATTGGTAGTTGGTTCCATAATTTTGGTCCCACCGTCCTAAAAATACACTGTCACTGAATGTTTTTCTTTTATTAAAAGGCACTTCGTAAACACTGTCTACTAAATCAGCTGATCTGAGCCCTTGTCGCTTTGGAACCTGCCGACTTAAAAGTTTAGCCAGGTAAAGCGGCGCGCTGCCTACAGTACATTGATACATGAATGTTAGAATTTTTCTGATTTATTCTTGCTTTAATAGGTAACCAATGCAAATCGTACAATGCCTGTTTAGAACTATCAAATTTCCGACGTTTCAAAACCAACTTTGCACATATGTTTTGATTCCTTTGGAGTTTGTAAATGTCTTTATCGGTAATACCATACAAAATCACATTGCAGTAATCAAGATGTGAGATCACTAGACTTAAGATAAGAGTTTCTGTTGCTTCTTTGGTAAGGTAGTTGCGTATATTCTTAATTCTAATAAAGTTGAGCATGGCTGTTCTACATTTTGTTTTTACATGTTCTTTAAGGTTAAATGTTTCATCGAGATAGGCTCCTAAGTAACGAATACATTTTACGCGACTGACTTTGTCACCGGCGATGTCAATTTCAGTTGTCTGACATTTGTGAAGTTGTTGTTTGCTTCCAGAAATGAATATCTCGGTTTTCGAAGTGTTCATTTTTAGCTTATTCTGGTTCATCCAGTCGTTGATGGTGATTGCACAATTCTCGATGTCTTTGATTACTTTAGTTTCACTGTTTTGAGTTGCGGGCAACTAGACTTAGCAACTTCTATAGTCAAGAGATAATTATTATTATTAAATATATAAGTTAATAACTGTAATCACTCTTTAATAATTTGACCATTCAGGCGTACGAGGGCTGTTCAAAAAGAATTGCTTATTGTCCTCTATCTCGTGATCCACGTGGGACACGATAAAAACCAATACATACCTGTATAGGGTAAATCAATACCTTCACAACGGTGTATAAATGTACATGTTGAACTAAGTGTAAGGCATACAATTTGCCATTTAAATACACGCAGTCATTGACCACTGTAGTAAAAATGGTTGGTAAAAGCATCGACAAATAAGATGAAATACGGGCTTACATCAAAGCTCGCTCAAAAAATGATAAACAAGATCAAAACTGGGTTGCTCTTTGAAGCAGTTGATGACTGAACTCTCTACTGCTTATGGGCCTTCTTGTGTGTCTTATAACACATTTAGGCGATAGAAAAAGAAATTTAAGTCTGGTGTAGAGTCCATCAAAAATGCACCAAAATCAGGTAGGCACAACGAAATCGTTTCCAAAATAAAGGATATCATTGAAGGAGATGCCAGATTTACAGTTCTTGATATTGCACGAAAGGTAGGCATATCACTTTCAACGGTTCATTTTTATTTTGAAGACGCATTTGAAAGTCAGAAAGATTTCTGCTAGATGGGTGCCACATCAGTTGACCGATGAGCAAAAGAGGCAACGGGTTAAGGTGGCCAAAAAGCTGCTTCAAATGTTTCCAAAATATGACCAAAAAAAAACAGTTTGCCAATGTCGTCACAGGTGATGAAACTTCAGTCCATAATTTTGAGCCGGTCAGAAAAGTTAGCAAAAAAATCTTGGCCACTAAACACAGACGGTCTTTAATGCAAAGAAGGTTTTGTATGCAATTTTTCTTCTCTGGTGAAGGAGTCGCAATAAAAGTGCCGGTGAAAAAAGGGCAAAAGTATCACTTGGAAGTATAACAAAGACGTAGTAATTACGAAACGGACATAGTATTATAAGAAACGACGCCCTGTGACTGGTTTTAAGCATATCCGTCTTCTACATGACAATGCCCCTGCTCATACCTCCGCAATAGTTTCGGCGTTTAAAAAAAGTAACTGTTTTGCCTCACCCTCCGTATTCTCCAGGCCTTGCCCCGATGTGATTTCTTTTTGTTTCCGAAATTGAAATCCTTTCTTGCTGGGCGGAAATACAAGTCCCGACAGGCACTTGGATCTGCCATTCATCAATACCTTATTACTGTGCCCAAATTAGCGTACCGTGACGCCTTGAAGAAGTGGATCGGCTGAAACCTGAAACTTTGCATTTCTAGCAACGGGGAGTACTTCGAGGTCATGAAATGAACACTTTTGAGCTAACTTGAAATTTGTTTGATTTTTTTTGTAATAATCTAATGAAATGTTACATTCGTGACACAAAGAGGCGAATAAGGCAAATGTCCGTCCCTCGTTGCAATTTAACTCACGCATAACATAACAAAAAATATGATAAACAAGATCAACAAGGAAAGGCGGCGTTCAATGAACGCAACCCCCACATGACCCAGCAACAAGAACCAATGGCAAGGAGCCCAGGGGGACCCCAAACAAAAACAGGACAGGGCAAAGACAGAGCACGGACAGGTTAATCATTAAATGATAATTAATTTGTAACTGATTAGGAATTCAAAGAAAATAAAAATAGGCCCACAAAGGGGAAGGGGACAGGAGACCGGGGGAGGGGGTGGGGAGTAATCAAAGAAATAAAAACTAGAGGCAATGGGGAAGATACTTACCGTAGACGAGAAAACAACAAGGGACACAAGCAAAAGTGTCACCAAAACAGTATGAAACAACATAAGACATACATCTGAGGAACACAGTGGGGCGCCGCCTTGGAACGGTCAGCAGCATAATAATGACTGCTGGGGAGTTTAAACCGGTTAATGGACCCTAGCCAGTAACGACTATTTTAAACGGAGTTGTAATACGTAGAACTGATATGAACTCAGCAATTATAAATACAAGACATGTTTCAATGTATCGAAGTTGATGCTCTCATAAACAGATTGGGAAAATCCTGTATTTGCTATTCATTCATCCTTAAGGGAAAGAGGCAAAGTTCTTTTTGGAAATAGTTCAGATTATGCTTAATAATTTCACAACATTTTGTAACAAGAGCATATTGCTGTCTAGTTGAAGGTGTCAGTGTTTCAGTTAACTCATTAAAACTCGCGGTTTAGGAAGCAAATATCAAGAGAGTTTAAGTTCTCGTTCAATAAATGCAAATACCGTATCAGATCTATAAAACGATGTTGTTAAAGAAATAAACATGATAATTAGCTTTTGGGTAAACTGATAAAGAATTTTTATATCCAGTTATAAAACATTAATTTTTAAAATTTATACTTCTTCTACTTTCATGTTACAAAACAGGTTTTATGAACTCAATAGGCCACAAAGTCCACTACATTACCAGTACATATTTTAAAAATAATACGTATACATTTATCCGCGGAGTAAATAATGGCCAGCTTTACCTTAAATGAATATATCATAGCATTTGGGTATTCTCTCTCAATTAACCTCCAGATATACCCCATATCACTATCAATGTTTCTTCAAAGGAAAAACATTGCAGTCCTCTTTCAAAAAGTATCATTGTGTCATTCTTTTCTGTAATATTGATAAAACTTCAATTTTTCATAATTAGACTAGAATTCAACATAAACATACTGATGCGAAATGTTTTTTTATGCAAACAGATTTTCATTAACTTAATTTGCTTGAAATCAAATGTTGTCATAAATGTGCATGTCTCTATTTAAGACTGAGCCGTCTTCAAGCTTTTTAACAATTATGATTTAGATAATCCGTATAAATTCAATCTAATCTGCGAGCGGAAGAAGTACTTATCACATGGAATTTGTACAAAAACGCCGAATTTTTTTAAAAAGAGAAGCTATTTACATTAAATTAATAATTGGTAAATAATTTTCAAATTGGTTAATGTCAAAATGCTTGCGGTATTATGAAAAAACAACAACAAAAAAAAAACTGAAGTTCAATTGAATTCAATTTTGACATTGAGGTTTGTATTTTATGTAGACAGAAATAGTTAAATGTCACATGTTGTTTGAAAACAAATAAAACCAAACGAATACATTATTTCAAAATATGCAAAATATGGAGCTGCTTTGTAATATTTGAAGTTCGATTAAGCTTGGATCAGTTTTATGTAATACATTCTTATAGCAAATAAGACCCTATCAAGATGGACATTCCGTTATAACTTTATATGGGAATGGAAGACCGGGCTTTGTGTAACACCTATAGAAAAGATGCTGAAAGCATTTTCCCAAAATGAAAAAATAGCTATCGTATTAGAAAATAAAATCTCTTATAAAACATAAAGAGGGTGACACATCTTTTACTGCATTTAACTAACGCCATTCATTAATATATTAATTAGAATCAATCAAACCGAGTCTGCAATTCTTATGTAATTTTGTTGTGATTAGTGCTTCCGAGGGATCACTTTGTTTCCAGATTTTTTTACTTAAACGATATAGTACATCTTCCATAAAACAAAATGACGTTTCGAGTTTTGCAATGTCATAACAATTATCTAGCATTGAGATAACATTATCGGTTTACAATTGACTATTAAGCACAGATCTGTATGTCTGATATTAAAGTATCTGACGATGTAATATCTGATATTGGTCATCGTTTTTAAGTAGTAACATCTTTCTATATGGTGTGTTTATCAGTCTCATTTTCTCCTAGACTATAATCAATGTCCGTTTATCAAATTATAGAAACATCTTGTTTTCTTCTGTTTAGCTGACCACTTTTATTAACATTATGAAATAATGATATATTAGATCTTGAAGTAAAGATTTTACAAAAGCTTTGTGATAAAATTTTGTTTAAAGTGTGTGTAATTAATCAAGATTATCATAATTGAGAAGCAATTAAACAATATTACAAGTTAAATAAACTCAATAGTTAAAGACACAAGACAGTGTTACAATCTTTTAAACAATTTTAACTCATGACAGAAACTCATTAAAGGTACTCCACTGAGGTACGACCGAATGTCACAAAAAAAAGTAAAATTTCACGAACCGATAATTTTTTGTTACCTGCATGTTAGGGACATTCAAACAGAATCAGTGATACATTGATATGTGTTCTTTGGATTGGCAAGTCGTTTGAAATACATATTTTCTCCAATTTTGTGGGAAAAGCGTTTAAACACCTTTCAGTTTGCAAATCTGAATAAAAACAACGGTCACGTGATGATTCTCGGGATGACTAAAAAACGAAACGGAGATTTTTTTGTGTATCGGCAGCAACGAAAGTGTGAAAGTGGAATATACCAACAATCCATAAATTTAAAAGCAAATTATGGGTTTGTTTGTTAAATTTCTTGTTGTTCACATATGTTCTTGTGAGAAAAATCTTTCAAAAGCAATTTCAATATATTTAAAGCATTACATTGTTGTCATCATGTTTTTTTCTCCATTACAATGATGAATTTAGCTAAACGTACAGGGTTGGAAACTGACATACACAATATTTACAAATATTCTATGTTAATTTGAGAGCTTTCGTGTAATTATTAAATATTATGTATTAACTTTGTAATGGTTAAAATATCATGATATCTAGGCTAAGAAAATTTACTTTGTCAATCAGTGTAATGGGTCCTTTTTCAATGGTCACTTTGGTTTATCTGACACCCGTTCAGGAAAAAAAAACTTCGTAATACCTTTTATACAACGAACATGAACTTGAGTATTGTAAGCATAAAAAATCACACGCACACACAGAATGATATTCCAGAGATTTCTCTTTAACTCTGATCAAAGCACTGAAAGCACTGGCTAAATAGAGAATGAATCCGGCCTCATTATAGGACATTTAGGCTTCAACTTTATTAGTTAATATTTCTTATGTATGTCTAGTGCATATAATTAAAATTCTATAAGAAAAAATCGATCTCCTTTGCTAGATAGATCTGAAATTTAATATTTATCATTTTACATACATATTTATCCGCATTGGATGTAAACTTTTTGATGAGAAGATTACTACGTTTTGATCTAGACATACCAAACTATAGGTAATTGATACCTGTTTCATGCACATGGTAAACATTATCAAGAAGGTCGGAAACGAGTTATTATCTGGCTCTATTAATATAATTATTATCATTATTGATTTAGCAGATATCCTGATAAATTTTTTTCAAGTATTGGAAGGCCTCCGTACTAGTGATGGGTCAATTGAGCTGTGCTTTAATGTTACCAATATATTGAAGCTTCCCGGTGGAAAAGAAATTGAGAGCGTTATAAGAGTAAAAAAGGAAAACTGGAATAAAATAGATAAAATACAGAATCCCTAAAGAAAGCCCAACACGGCAAAATTGAAAATGTTGCAGGCTCGGTTTGATTGAGCCTGTTCATGGACGGTACTGGATAATGCAAGTTACCGTCCACGCCCCCTAGCACCGGCTTAAGCAGAATTCAACATTTACACATGAAATAGTAAAATTTTGAATTTAGAAACATCCGCAGATGTGTTCATACGGCGGTTATCATGGAACCTTCAATGTGACAATTACGTGCCATTCCATGAAAAGCGGCGTATGGTCCCCAAGTAATAAAAAGCGTGTGCCCTAAACGAGAAAACAATGGGCGAAACTAAATAAAATGGAATTTTGAAAGGGGATCAGAGGTTATGAAGCCTGCGTATCACAGATAAGACGTCAAAAGACAAATTTAAAAAGCAGGCAACATATCCTAAGGGTGATTCAACATTATTCAAGTAGGAATATTGGAACCACCCAACTAGAAAATGCCGAAAAGTTGAAACTAAAAATACCACAAGCACAACAATAATGTCGTGCTGAATAAAGACAATCAAGGCGATGGCAACGTTCACAGGATGCAGCCCCCGACACAGTCAAGCTTCCACAGCAGGGTTATTGCCGTGACTAGTGAAATAAACTTAAAACTGATTATATAGTTGTTGTTCTTTAAACCCTAACTTTCTTTCAAATTAAACGAAACAAACAAAATCATGATACTTGCAAGGCAAATGTGAAGGGCAGGTAAGTAAAAGTAACTTTAAGAATTCAGTAAGGCATTATTAACATCACCTCATAAAAAAACCATTGCTTAAACTATGTTTTATAATACTTCCAACTCATAGACGGTATACAAACTTGGGAAAGGGCAATGCATATCTTAACCATTGTTTTTACTCCTTATAGCCTGTTTATCATGGCATACTCATTGTTAATAGTTTTGTAAATATTTTGATAAAAAGGTCAGGTTCATTTCCCGACTATATTTTGAAAAACACGAGTGACTGGTTCAAAAAACTGCAATGGCTATATATTGATCGGATGCATTTCATTGCATAAATAAGTTAGGAAGAGAACCCTGCTTTTTTCTTGCTTTATAGCACTAAAACCTTTACTTTTCCCCACTTTTTGTCGCTTCTTTCTTCCTGTTTTTCATATTTTTTTTGTTTAGTCTTTTTTATTTACCACTTGAAAGCCTGAAATTCAATTTTTTATTGATAATTTAGCTGTGGTCCTGTGTGTTGCTTGGTTGTGTGGGTGTTGCATTCATTGAATGTTACCATTCCTTTTTGTATTTCTGATCGAAGATCAGGAAAAACAAAGCTAACATTCAATCTCTGACACAGCGGTTTCACGACAAAACCTAACAGCAAGCAGTTCTTAAAACAGCTGAAACTAGCGATTTAAAAGAAAGAAAATATTTTCATTTTGTTATAAGTATCCCATTCAAAGTTTAAAAGTAGCTTTGGGTTATAGAATTGTCAATGAATGCGCAATTCACAAATTTCGCGGATGAATATCATTTTAATCAATGAAAATGCTATTTTAAGCGATGTCAAGAGCGTATTTCACAAATAAATCTGACTGTCGAGTAGTGGAATATATACATGTCGGACTGTTTTTGGCGAGAAGATTTTTGTTAAATTATTTACATCAATGTTAAACAACAGTTTAAATCTTGAACAAAAAACCTCGAAAATTAACCCGAAATTGCAATGGAAAATCTAAATTTAGTATTACTTGATTTTATTCAGGCATTGTTCGTATATCTTCTCCGTGGTGCAAGGGTAACGCGCTCGTTTAGTGTGTCTGGGGTTCAAATCCAATTCAAGGCAATTATTTTTTATAAAGTTTTTTTGTTATGAAAATAGCCACGATATGCAATGATAAAGTGTGGCTGTCATAACAATGAACATAAATTATTTTTTGATGCAACTCTAGTCATGCAAAACTCCATATGTATCAAACTCTGGTACCAAGCAAGAAGAATTATAGTACATAAAAATAAACTTATACAGGAAAATAATACAGTTATACAGTGCGATTTAGATTGCAAAGGTCAGAAAATACCACAGAGCTTGCTGCCTTTTGATTTATCTTGTTTTTCGTATGTATGTTCTGGAGATTAGGTGGGTGGTTCTCGTAATACTTTAAGATTTATAAGATTGTGTATTAAAAGCCTTTGTAAATTGTTTCGGAAATACTGGATATCGTTTTGAAATTTATAGACTGAGCTACTTAAGTATTTTAATACACATTGAACGAAAAAATTTCACAGTAACAGGAATTAAAAATAATTCCTAAGTTATTTCGGTTATAATGATATACCGTAATCAAACGTTAAAGGTCTCCTAAGAAATGTTCTTTGGGAATTAAATACTAAGTGTAAGCACTAGAACATTAACCACCAGATTGCTTGCAAAATCTTTATCGGCAGGATAAATTGGTTCACAAAACATGATTTTTCACAGTCATGATCAAATGAACAGACTGTCATTTTCTTCCTGTTACCGAAAGATACGAACAGACTGTCATTTTCTTCCTGTTACCGAAAAATACACACCAGGAAGATTTTAAGTAGAAGACACGTCACTGACAGAATGTTCTTAATATTTGAATAGAAAAGAATTTGCTAAAGCCAATTTATTGAAAGAAGAAATCGGGGATGCTACTTATTAAATTATTGCCCATAAAAGAGGTTTTATTTTACTCGTTTAGATTGTAATCAAAAACAAAAGTCTCAAAAAGCAAAGGTTAGCTGATATTAAGATGTAAACCGCGACATATAAAATTAAAAATTACCTGAGAAACTGGAGTGAAAATGTGTTAGTTTATCCGTTTTTTCTTCAGTGCCTTCAGCACTTTGATCTTATCTGTAGTACAAGTAAACTATATCGTTTTCACTGAAAAATCATTAAATTCTAAACAAGTTTCTAATAGAATCATAAACATTTATTGTATCATAGTTTGAAGACTTTTCTGTTGAAAACGTATCAGAGTTAAATCGAATTCATATACATGCACAGTGCGTAACTGGAGTGCAGGTAATAGTTCCCAACACTCCAGAGCATGTCCATTGATGTACTCATTTTTTGTGGGGGGTGCTTTTTGTGGAATAACGATAGAAATGCCACATTCAGAAGCTGGTTCATAGGTTTTTTTTCTGGGGTTTCATATTGTTACAACAGGGAACGTGCATTTAATTTTGCCTATTGTATGAATATGATGTAATTGTGTGAGGAACGTGTATGTACGATCCTATCAAGATAGCCTACGAAACGTCACTCATTACATACACAGATGCCCGTTTGTGACAGAAACAATTTTGCAAAGGGGGCACCCGAGTTCTTACTCCACCAGTAAAACTGAAGAGTCGCCAAAATGACCTACACAGTTTTGTGTGACGTAACCCCCACTCCATCCCAAAAACAAACAGACATGTCATTAACTGTATTTGATTTAAATACGTTATAGATAGCGTTAAATACTTTTATTGGTGTGATTACACTGTGCTCGTTATAGTATATATATCATCGATGCATTATGTATGTCTTAGAATATTGAAATTGAAACTGAAATGTCAATGAAAATAATTGTACATGTATATAATATCTTTCCGTTTTGTCTAGAAAATGTCCGCTTCGCTGGCGTTTGATTTTTCAAGACAACGAAATTGCTACCTTGATTATCTTTTATACAGTTTTTCTTCGTTATACTCAAGTTGTATAAACATGATAGGTTAGAGTGTTGAGAAAAAATCAATAGACTTTTTTACCCCCGTTTACTCTGTTGTTCCAAAAATGTCCGTTGCGTATTTTAGTTATACCCGATGAATTGTGGGTAACTTCTGTACATGTCTGGGAAAACCAACTTTCATTTTTGCATCAAAAGCTAATGTGAAAATGCATTTTCTAGCATAATTGTTGTTAGAGGGTTGGTTAGAGTGTAAGTTATTGTTATTTTAGTCATAATATTGTGATTTGTGAGGAAATTTGTTTACATTTTTTTTGGACACCAAATTACCTGTCAGACCTCAGTGTAGCCCCTTTAAGTTTCTTTTTCTTCCGGGCGTTAAATTAGAATAAAAACAATGGAGAATGAAATTGTAAAATGAAATGAGAAAAAAATGTTTCATTGCTTTTCGTTAATCGTTCCATCATTTAATTTTATTTCACAATTTATTTTCTATCCGTTTTATTAAAACAACTAGTTAAAATAAGAAAATTTTGAATATACATTGTTGATAATTGTCCTCTCCATGTTTTTCTACTGTAAAAACGTATAATGCTTTCAGCCAGTAACTGGTAAAAAAATAACACACCTTTCCTTAGAATAAAATAAAAAGATTAAACAATTGACGTGCACCACACAATGATAAGTTTGTTGTACATTTATATATATGGTTTAAATAAACACAAGGTACAAGCTTATTGAATAATAATACCAATTATAAAATTGTTATTTAAGAAAGGACATATTAGCTATGAGTCTAAAGTCATTTAATAGTGTGAGATTTGATGTCAGTTTCACTATATAATTTATTACAAAGGTAAGTCACTACGTTTCATTATGAAACATATGACACCTTGAACCTCCCGGCTTTTTTTTCTATATATATAACCGATAACCGACATAAAGTTGAAATTTACATTCCTACGGAAAGGGTGAATAGAAATTTATTGATATAATTATACAATTACTGACTAGTGAGCCAGTTAATATGGCATATCGCCGATATAATATTCTGCCGATGAATATCCAATCATATTGAATGGTTCACAAGTAAATAATGGTTTTATTAGATTGGAAAAATTGAATTCAGACAGTGAATATGATAATTCGCCCAGTTAATATGATCTTATAATTTGTTCTGTGGCTATTGTTTGGAATAATAATATTGCAGGTGTGTTAAAATTAAGTATTGTATGTATTTTTCGTTTAGTGAAGTCCACATATAACCTGTTAGATTACGCTATTTTTCTTATTCACTTACGTTTTGTTGATTTAAAAAAACTGTTATATTCTACAAATGTTGGAGAGCATCCGAGATTGACAGAGCCTAACAGTATGACAAATCCTTATATGATTTATAACCAATCATTAGTCAATTTTATGTATGTCATACTATGACATATTTTACAAATAAATATTTTTAGATTTTAAGACCATTTATTCATTCATTATATTGAAATTTATTTATTTATTATATTGAAAATTAAATCCTAATATGTTTTTGTTTGTATTTGGTCTGTTGGTGGTATATACTTTGTTCAAATATTAACGGAAATTATCTCTAGGTTCTCATTTAAAAAACATATTTTTCTAAATTTATTGAAAGGCAATGTGCATACAATATTTTAAGATCAACGATTTCTAATTTTAATATATTGTTCTTTCGTATGTCTGCAGACATATTGATACAAACACTCGTATTGTTTTACTTTGACTACCAATATTTGCAGCAATTTATTTTTCAAGGAAAATATCTGCGATAGATTATCTGACAAAGTCACGTAATCAGACAGTAAAACTGTTTCCTATTTATCAAATTTATTGTTCCGAATTATTACTCAAAGTTGATAAACCTCAAAGTTATGAATCTTGGGAGAAGTTTTCTTTATTCTTTTTAAGTTAATAAAGTTTAACATGAACAAATATGATATCATGGCAGGCGATTGGAAAGTTTTGTTGTCATGCTCAAAATAAGTACATCTTTAACTTGACAAACGATATGTTTGGTTATGCTTAATGCTTATTGTTATGATAAAGTGGACTATCTTAAGATAAGAACAAGAAATCCTGGCTTAGAAGCCAAACATACAGTTTCATAGACATAGGAAACTGTAACTGAAAACGTATCTTTGTTTGTGCCTTGACAAAATAAAGTATTTAATCTATAAGTACCTTCTTTATTCTTTAGTAAAAATCTTTCACAAACCAAACACACTGTCTTATTGTCTTATATTAACCCTTTTACCCTTTAAATAAGTATTCTATATTATTTTTCTAAAAAACATGAAATTCGGTTCAAACATGTATAAATTTTGACGCAAAATATAAGTACCAACTCATTTAATACAATCATGAAACTTTGTCAAACGACATGTTTACTTTTTTATTCAATCATTCATACAACTTATAAATTACTAGATCTTAGTTAGTCTTATTACATTAACTCAGCAAAGGAAATGGAATTTGGCGATGTTTCTCTACAGTGATCAGTGATTATCTTTAAAGGCATGGTATAAGTCACTCATACTAATTAATTCTCTAAGGAGTCGCATGACCTTTCTTGTGTTGCTAATAATGATCAGTAAAATCCGGACTTCCAGAACAAACATACTTCATATTGCCTTGAATTCTTATATAGCAAATTCCATATCGTATACACATATAGGATTGAAGTTTGGTCAGGGTATTTATTGTTTCTGAAGAGAATGATTAGATATATTTGCCAACAATAATGTAAAAGGAGATCAATGTTTGGATCGTTGCTTACATTGTCCGGTCAATACCAAACAAAATTTAAGGAACAGCTGAAAGAGATATGAAATATCTCAATAACGCTATAAACGGCAAAATTGAAAATGTTACAGGCTCGAGTTCATGGTCGGTTGTAGTAAGAGCAAGCTACGGTCAATATACAAGCAGCTATACACGACTTATTAAAATAAGTTAATGATGACACACATGTTATGGAAGTCTTGAAGAACACTTTGTTAATCCTTGGCTCAGAAATGAAATTTCGAATGAATGAATTACCTTTTCAAACACATTGTGCACTTCACACCTTTGTATGTGAAAACCGTGAAATATTTCTACCAGGCAGTTACATGTTTAGTCATATTGCTTGATAACATGTCAGCAAACATAATTTACAAAATTTCTGAATGTGACGGAGAATGTGATTAAAGTAAGAACTCTTTACTAGCTCAATTCATGTCATATGTTAGATTGTCAAGATTTCAGCAGCTACAGGAATTCAATTCATTTGTTTTATACATAACACATAATTTTGAATTTCTAGTTTTTATCAAAGTTATGAAACATGAAAATAAAGATAAAAAAGAAGCATTTAGTAGTTGAATATATTTTCTTTTGTAATGATTTAGTTTATTTTGTAAGCGATTATATAAGTTTGAGTTACCGGCTTTAATTATCCTTAGCTCTCCTGGCATATTTCAAGTCATAGCAGTTACTATAATAAAACAACAGATCGTCTATTACCTATCTTGATAATGGTCAAATCGATCTTTACAGATATTGCAAACTAAAATATGATAAAAAAGATTCCCACACAACCCAGCAAAGATTTCCCACAGCCCAGTAAAAGACTTGGTTTATAAGAATTATATTTCGATTCGATTGTGGCGGAAGATATACAACGATTTGCCCCTGAAGGGGTTTGAACCCATGCGGCTAGAGATCACGAGACTACTAGTCCGACGCTTTAACCACTCGGCCATGTCGTTACTACTTAGTGTACTTTTCTTCTAATCTTATAATAAAGTGACATATTGAAAATGGTAACAAAACTTAACGAACTTCTCTATTTAATAATGAACACCTTAAAGAAGAAGAGGCAAATTAGATCATTTGCCAATCATAGAATTTAAACATACGTAACCCAGCATAAAATGCAAAACAGCTCTGTGCCAATAGAAGCCAGTCTAACACAGTTCTCAAAAGCAGGTGTGGAATCAACAATAAAATATAAGACATGTAATAATGCATCGAATACCCAAATGGTTTTGAAACGTGCTACTCTAATATTAAAATAGTCAATATTTATTCTGGAAATAGTCTGAACTATGCTTAATCATTTAACAACATTTTGTAGAAAGAGCATATTGGCGTCTAGTTGAAGGTGTCATTGTATCAGTTAACTCATTAAAACTCGGGGTTTAAGAAGCAAATATCCTCAAGAGAGTTTAATTTCTCATTCAACAAATGCAGATACCATTTCAGAGCTATAAAACAATGCTGTTAGAGAAACACACTCGATGATTAACCTTTTTTGATTTGCGTTAAACTATTAAGGATCTCTTTTCTCAAATTATCAAAATTCTTACTTCTACTACTTTCAGCACTTTGAGTGTTGAAAATTGAATACGCTCTTGAAAATAAGGAACTGTTCAAACCGGTGCTAGGGAGCGTGAGGAATGTCGCACTATTCCAGTATCCCTCATGTGCAGACTCATCTAAACCGAGTCTTCAGTGTTCATGTTTTGTTGTTGTGATTAATGCTTCCGAGGGATCACCTATTTTCAAATTTGTTACCTTAAATTTTCATGTTATCAAATTATATTAAGTAGGGACAAGGTGTCTACTACATAACAAGTAAGTATTTTGAAACCATATTGGGACATTTATTGTAAAATATATTGTACATTAAATAAATGGCAAGTTATATGTTAGATCATGACAAAGCTTTGGACAAAACTAGTAGAAAATACTTCAAATGTCATAGTGCAGAAATAGTTAAAGTAATACAAATTTTCTTCGATACGTAAAATGAATGTTATACATGTATAGTGTAAATTGTTAAGGGTAGGTCTTCTATAATTGAATCATATATCTAGTTAATATGGTATGATAAGAAAAGTGTGACAAATGTATTGTTGTTGTTTTGTCTTTGTATTTGTAACTTGTTTGTCACGGGTTTTTATAAAAGAGGAACTTTCTGGTTTTTTTACAAATTGTACAAACAAATATAAATTTGTTTGCTTAATTAGGTACTGCTATTATGCTTTCTTGTGCATGTCAATGTATCTTAATGGAATCTGTTAAATACTTTAATTCATATGTCAAGATTTTTGTTATGTTTTATGATCTGCAGAATGTAGTAATAATCAATGTCCGACATTCGAACCAAAAGTAAGCAGACCATATTTCAGTAAATATTGAATAAAAGAACGCAGTCCCCGACACAACCAAGTCACACCAGCAAGGCACCTAGAAGGCACCGAACAAAACATACAAATTTCAAGCTCTTTATTGCATGTTCTAGACATCTCTACTCCAAGTATTACAATCTTGGTATGACAAATATCTTATTCTTGTTTTATGTACTCTGATTTATATCAAAATAGTTTATTTTGCGTGCAGACAATAGTCCTTTTGACAAATTGATATTTAATAAACTTTAACAAACTATCTATGTATGATTTGCTGCCGTTATTTCCTTTAGATATAAAGACGAATAGTATATTGCTGTATCTGGGTTTTTATTGATCCAATTATATTGCAGACATTATTTTTTATATTTTGTATATTGAAGTCTTTAAATAATAAGAAAGGTAATTCGGTTTTATTGACCCTCCTTACATGTTTTGGTTACGTTTTTTTTAAAACCTATCATGAATTACGTCTACATATATTATAGTATACTTATTTTGACTATTATATTTAATGACAATTAGCAATGTTCTTTGTCATTTATGATTTACATAACAGTTGAATTTCGAGATATTAGAGTAATAAACTATCGATTAAAAAATTATAAACCAACACAGAAAATCAATACATGTTTCGCTTTATTGAGCTTCTTCAGCTGATTTTATAAATAAGTAAAGAAATGACGTTTTGAAAATAACAGGTACTTATATGAAGGTTTCGAAACTTGAAAATAAATACTAGTCTTTATTGCATTCCATAACATATTTTAAAACAGTTTATCTGATTTTGTTTAAAGAGAGATAACGAATGAGAAAACATCTTTCATTCCATAACCCTTATTCTAGTCAATTTTATATATGTAATACTATGTTATATTTTAAAGATAAATATGTTTGCGACATTGAGACCAGTGATTGAATGGAAAATATTTCATAATGTTGTTGTTGTTGCTGCTGCTGCTGCTACTGCTGCACACAATATTCAGATAACGTTATTTCAGTTTCAATAGTGTGTTCTTTGGTATATCTGCAAAATTATTGATACAAATACTTGTATTGTTTTACTTTGACGACCAATATTTGCAGCAATTTATTCTTATCATTAAAAAAAATGTGTGATAGATGATCTGACAAAGTCACGTTATCAGACAATAAAACTGTTTCCTATTTACCAATTTTATAGTTTCGAATTAATGCTCAAAATTGTTAAACCTTAACATTATGAATCTTGGGAGGGGAGAAGTTTTGTTTTTCTTTTAACATAATTAGATATAGAATCATAACATGCGAATGCAAAAGATATATTTTTCACGTTCACGTAAGTGCAGCAAAATTTTAAAAAATTATAACAGGCACTGACATGTTCAATTTTATTATTTGACATTTCAAAATGTCAGCAAACATAATTTTCGTCTTTTTCAACTGCATAAATTGTACCTAATAAAGTGGTCAGCAATTAATTTGATACCTTGGTGTTTTGTTAGTCCAAAAGAGATAGAGATAAACAGAAATCCTAAAGAAATTCCAAAAAGGCAAAATTGAAAATGTTCGGATTCATTGAGACCTGTTTATTAACGGTTGTGGTAATTACAAGGTAACGTACACGTCCACTAGCACCGACTTCAGCAGAATTAAACATTAAGGCATGACATTGGTGAAATATTGAATTTAGAAACATCAGGCGGCGTTCATGTTATCTTCAATGTAACACTTTATTTTATTCAATTAAAAGCGGCGTATGGTCTATAATAAAAGAATGGAACGGAATTTTGAAAGGGAATCAGATATTATGAAGCCTGCAGAAAAGACTGAAAAAGACAATTTTCAACATATACTAAGGCTGAATAAACAGTATTCAAATTGAAATACTGGATCCACCAAACCAGAAAAAAATCAAATAAAAAGAACTAAAATCACCACAAACATGCACACACAACAAAAATATCGTGTCAAACGATCTTCAAGGATCAAACATAGAACATCTTTGATTATATGTAAGGATCGAATTTTCACAGCCTCCACACTCGCCCACTCACTGACTCATTCATTTACTCATACACATATACACGACCCATTCATTCGACCGTGAGTAATTATTTTTCTTAATTATTTCACAAGATTTTGAAACAATAAGGTATCAGTGTTACAGTTAACCCATTAAAACTCATGGTTTAAAAAGCAAATATATTCAAAAGAGTTTAATCTCTTTTTTAATAAATGCAAAAACCGTAACACATTTACAAAATTCTTTTTTGTTAAACAACAATGACTATTTCGTTAACATTTGCATAAACGATAAAAAATCAAATTATCAAGCTTCAAATGACATTCTAAAACCTGTCGTCAGCCAACATCGGATTTGTAATCAAAAATTACGCAAACGGCTTCCTAATGGTCATTTGTCTCTTACAACTGATTCAGAAATAAGAAGTCACATGGTAAAAAGTTGGTAATTCCTGGTTATGTAGACAGACAGTATAACGCAAAGGTAAGGAGGCAAACTTTAAAAGTTCACCCTAAATTGTTGAATATTTCAGTTTTACTGACGATTTAAAATTCCATGGAATACTGGTTTTTCTTTCATTAAATGGATAAATACTAATACAGTTCATTTAAAAAATCATGCCTGTGTTTTCCGCAAATTACTGAATCAATTCATAATTCTGGGTGCGGAGCACGGGATCCCGCCGCTATATAACTATTCAAACTACTATTAAAAATGTTGTTAATCGAATAGTAAGAGATATTAGAAGCTGAAACATGTTCAATTATTTAATTTGATCTACTCTTGCTTTAAATTGCGACCTTCAAATAATGAAATGATAAAAATACAAGTTCTGCCCGAGACTTGAACCAACAACTTCTTGCACATAAGGCGAGTATTCTACCTCTACACCATAAGGCAATCTGACTTTACCTTTACATAATCTCCGTGTTTTTCAAAAGAATATATATAAATAAAACATTTTACTGGTTCTTATCGCCGATTTGGGATCGCCCATGTTATTTGTTTTTAATTTTAGGCACATATTAGGAAATTGTATATACTTTTCATGCCAAATCTTTTGATAGAAAAAAAAGTCAGGATTATTATTTTCAAAAAACAAACCTACAAAATGTAGATATAATAACACATACACAATTTTAAAAGAAAAGAAATCGAACGATTGTCAACAAATCATATACGTATACGTAAATGATCATGACAGATTTTTATTAATTTTATATTGATTTCAGATATCATCCGTTTAAATACGAATTGAATTATTCATTGCAACAGCAGACAATAAAACTGCAGCATAGAATAAGAGAAAAAATGTTTCATTGCATCAAATTTGACATTTTATCCCTCTCCTATTTTGTCCTCAGTTGAATTTTCATTATTTGGGATGAATGATTTATGTCTTTTTTTACGAACCGTTTTTTTGTTGTGCTAGAGAAGAACACTGCGGCATTTTACTAAAACTAAAAGATGTTGCTTAATTTGAAGGTCATGATGTGAGATGGTTTATGTATTTAAAAGACAGGAATAGAACTGATTTGTTTTGTTGATCAGGTTATATATGTAAGCGTTGAGCTTACAAATGCTAGAATAAGAGTAATATATATTGCCACGAATTGAACAAACACTTTTTGTTGCTCAGGTTTTAAATGTATCGGTTACGGTTATATATGCTAGAGGTAAGGTAATACATTGCAACGAATTGAAAAAAAGGCTTTGTTGCTTCGGTTATGTATGTTAAAGGAATAGGAATGGATGGATTGATGTCTGTCTAATATAAATATTCATCGTTTAAAAATATGTACCATGACAGTTTTTCTGTTGACATCAACCCTATAAGTGAGAAATTCGTGTTTTAAGACACTATTTTTTACTTGAGAAATAAGTTCGTGGGCGCCGCCATTTTGGCGTTCTGTCATTCTCGCGAGACAGACGAGACCGAGATTGTGACGTGTTACACCCACTTCCGGTTAGGTGTTCACGCTGGTACAACTGATATATATCTTGATGAAGAACTTATTAATTTTATTGCGTACATTATATATTATTTATGAAAACATCATATGGAACTGAATTGCTTTAATTCATTAATTGAAGACGCCGCGACATTAATTATCATTTGTCTGATTTTCAAGCTTGATGATGATCCCACCACATGACTTAAGCAATAACTGCTTAATTTTCAAAGATAAACCATTAATTTAATTTGGGTACTATGAGAAACTTCTTCAAATTGACGATATATCCTTTCATTTTGTACTTAATTTTCGCAAGACAAGCTGTCCGAATAGGGTACATCGCCGGTCATGTATCTTTTTTTCAGCGTAAAATATCAACTAAATCCAATATGCAGAGATCTACTGAGGCCGCGATTTTCCGCCATTGACGCTAAAAATGAGAATGGCGCAGGAAAATCTGCAGCCAGACTAATATCGTATGAAAACAAAATTGCCCGTTAGGTTATTTAGGCACCCAGTCAAAACTGGTACCAACAACAATAGATTGCCCATTTCCCTGTAATTACGCATATTCTCGGGTTTATCCAGTTCCCTATAGAATTTTTCCACGTTATCTACTTACCCAATTCTTTACCCACACAGATACGCATTTCTACTACCGTATATTCAATCCAATAAAACAAAAAATCATAAATCTACTTAATATTTAAAATGATTATTGGTAACTGAAAAAAATGTGTTGCTATTTTATGACATGCTGTCATTTACAGCATAATTCGACGGTGTGGAACTTAATTTCCCCTAAGGTCATTCAGTTCACCGATGAAGCGTTAAAAATAGATGTCTATTTCGTCATTAGAATATTTGACAAGGGTGATTAACCAATCAGGGCAACATTGTGCATGATCAAAAGGTCTGTCGGCACAGAGACATACAAGGAGCAATAAAAATCGTCAGTATACTACACAGTGCGACAGGAACATTTGGTGCAAATAAGGATCAATTAAAATGGACAATGCACAGAATTAGACATAAGTAGTAAGAACCAGCAATAGTGTGAATAAATTATGCAAATTAGATTTTTGAGCAGCCAATAAAAATGTTTTGCCTGCAGTTCATATTAGGCTACGATTACGACGGCAGCAACATACGTTGACAGACATGTTAACAACTTTTCAAAAGAGTTACTTATATTTTTGAAATGTGTACATCAATTATAACATATGTTCACACCTTTAAATTTGAAAGTCAGAATCAGACTGCAAAAATCTAATTACATGTACTATTAAGAACACGTTTTAGTAGGATTTCTATAGTAATGAAAATTATCGCCGTTCAATAATTAACAGCCAATTATTCGTTGGTGCGTTTGTTTATTTAATTGCATTATTTGATTGTGAAACTTTGTTAAATAATAATATGTGTATTTATTAAATCTGAGAAATTTTGTTTAATTACATTAAGATGAGACTTTAATGAACATAGCATTGTTTGGAGTAACGGGCATAACTGGCCTGAGGTGGTGCGACTGGTAGACGTTGATTTTTTTTTCTTTATTTATTCATTTTTTTTTTTTTGATATTGTTACATATTTTGAACCATAAAAAAATCTCCTCTCTACCTCCTGTGAAAATTTAATTGTCTTGTCAATACTTAATTATATTAATATTTCCCTTCGATTCAACTAGATTTATCATAAATCTAAAGATGTGGGGAAATGACATCAAGCGCACCTGTTTTTATACGGCCAATACACAAACATGGCCGCGCTTACTGATTTGTAGAAATCGGTGATTTAGCGATTTAAATTTTGTTATCATTCGTTCAAGATTATTATTTGGCGGCAGAAAATTTGCAAATTTATTACTTATAGTATTCTTTTTCTGAAATCAAGTATTTATTCTAACCTTGTCTTTCCCTTTAAGGGTTAATGTTATATATATTAGGGTTAAGGTAATATATGTTAGGGTTAATCTTATATATTTTATGGTTAAGGTTATACTGTGTAAATTTTACAAATAAACACGTGTTTTAAAAGAGTGTTATTGTAATATTCAATTGCTCATGAAAAATATAAACGTGAGTTGTATTGCTCGGCACGTTTAAACAAAGTGAATTTAAATACCTAGATAACCTAACCTTTTCAGATTACCAACTAATTAAGAAAATTTTCGGTGAGAATGTAATGGTCTGTTGTATTCTTTTATATGAAATATGAAAAGCATTTTAAATCTAAAATCAAACGGAATGTCGGATACTAATTTCTGTACTTATTACTGGGTCAGCTGCATGTAATATTGAGATAAAAATTGCTTTATTCTAAATATCCCTAACTCTTTGATAGTTCTTTCTACAGAGATACTGATAAAGAGCATATTCTTGTTGTAGATTTGCAGCGATTTACTTTGATTATTGAACGAGGTAGCCAGGAAAATACTTCCCATGGATAATATGACTTAGTCACGTAACCAGATAATAAAACTGTTTCCAATTTATCAAATTTATTGTTTCGAATTCCTATTCCAATTTGATAAACCATAAGGCTATGTACCTTGGGAAGTCTTTTTGAAGTTAATAAAATTTTATATAAACATTTACGGTATCTTGGCATGCAATCATCGTATTATAGTTATCATTTTTATAGTAGTAAAATGCAGCTTTAGTCTAAACTGCATTATTATGAATTTTAAGATGTAGTCAACTAAACATATCGGATAAACATAAAAAACATTTGTATAGAATTAAATTTACAATTTTAGAAGTCTGGCTAGAAAAAAAGTAGCAAGGCTAAGGCTTTATAAACTGAATACAGTTTTATAGTACAAAAAAATGAAACACAGCCTCGATCTTCATTTAACGTTTAAAACTAAAGTAAAACAAGAAACTGTATATACTTGATTTCAATGAAAAAACATTTACAAGTTACTGATGCCTGTCAACAGTTTCGTGTCCTTGACATATGACTTTTATATGATAACAGATAAAGTTTAATTTCTTGCTTTTCCTGGGTTAGAGAGATAGATAATTGTTAAAATGCTTGTTGTCTCTGTGTAGAGATGATATATAATGCATTCATATCGTGTTTGTTATACAAATAATTGAATGTATGGCTTAATTCCGGGTATTTCTTGATCATCCATCGTATATGTTCCGTTAACAAATTCAGAAGTATATGTCACCTTGATATAGATATGTACGTTCAATATCCCGATTTATGTTGCTTCTCCATATAAAGAAATATTTCTTGTGGCATTTGATTGATTTTTTGACAAGATAGTGGTACAAGTTCAACCATTAGAAAAACACACAATACGTGTAAATGCAGTTTTGTAAAATTCTAGTATTATGCCAACATATTCATTAGTTCGTTACTAATTGGTACATTTTTATTTTTAATAGTAAACGAAAAACAAACAAGTTGTTAAATTGTTGGCATTATTTCCGCAATATGTGCTTAAAGTATTCCAACTTTTAGAATTGGCAAAACAAGTTTTACAAGAAAATTGCTCAATATATTTTATTGATAAATGTTCTTTTTGAAAAATAAAACGTTTAAACTAAAACAGGGAAATGCTTGAATGCAACAGATTTTCTTTGTTTAATAATACACAAATATTCTATAATTACAATAATTATCCTGCATTGATTACAGTGCATGTTTATACTATATGCACTTCCTGAGTTTACCTTGAGTGTCGAAATCGTTTTTTTTTAAGGACTGGTCTTCTTGTTTCGTCACAATTTAATCTAGCCACAACATGCAACAAGAAAAGCATGGACAGCAAGTAATGGTAAAAACACCAATACGTCCAGAACATTGGTTCGGTACATGTAAATTTTATAAGTCAACACATGATAAACTTGACAAAAATTGGAATAATTTATCCAAAATTCTACAATCCACCTGACGAACACCCGCAGAAATTTACTACATGAATGTTTACAGAAACTGACATAAAAAACGCTCGAAAAAATGATAACACGAACGCTTAGTGAAATTTACCTCACAATTCTCATGAAAGTTTACATAGTTTACTACTGAGTTTCTTTGCCAAATTTATGCCTAAGTGTAATACTGATTCAGAGAAAAATTTAGAGAAAACATGTGGTTCTCTGTCATTTGCGCTCGTGCCAATACAATAAAGTATTATATAATTATATACTATGTAAAAAGAATAAAATTACGATTATGTTTGTTTTGAATATATCGTATGATAATAAGTTATTGAGTCGATACTAGCTCTTGGCCAAATTCAGAGGAGAAAACAAGATGCATTTACAATTTGATAAATGGACATTGATAAGAGCCTAGCAGAAACAATAATATCAAATTGAGGATGACAGAAAATCATCAGACGGAAGAATGTTACAACTTTAAGACGACGACCATTATCAAATAATATTAGATTGTCAGATAGTTTAATATCAGACAATTAGATTATTAAATAAACCTATATTAACTGATACTTCTTAAACTTGCAAAGATAACAGTTGTTTATTTATGACATTCACATAAAGTATTTGTTTCACAGTAAAATACAAAAATGGTTCATTATATACTTATAAATTAAATATTGAGAAAGAATGATAAACGAAAGTGCGTATTTTTATTTTCTGTATTTTCACTGAAAAAATATTTCATAGCAGTGAAAAATGTTTTCTGCTGATGTCTTGCCGGACAAATTTCTTCAAAATTTAGCCAATACACAAAATTTAAGGTGAAATCTTTCAAATTGTTATATCAAAAAGAAAAATGTATATAATAAACAAAAAATTCAAGATTTTTGTTCTATAAATACAGGATTTTTTTTTCATTTGTGGTATGAAAATCATATTTTGTCACTCGTGGCTACCCCAACTCATGAAATATTTATTTTCATACCACTCGATGAAAATAAATCCCCATCTATTTTTTTATTTTAAACAATTGTGTATTTAACCTGGTTCATGTTTCAGTAGAAATCTGAATTTTTCAAGCGATTCTACTGTTTATGCAGTACTTAAATTACTGTTGAAATTGTCATCACTACGAGAATTCATTGTTTACGTACATAAATTGTTACTGTAAATAAAAGAATTGTCAAATATTTGCCGTCTATTCCGGCGTGCAAATGATACGCACAAGGAGCTTGTTTTATCTGATTAGCGAAATATTGACTGAAGTCTAGGAGAAACAAGAGCGCCTTATTGTGACTGGTGAGGATTATATCTGACAAGATAATACAAGAATACCGGTATAATTAGATAACATTAGACCGTTGATTATTGCTGATAGGCAAATGATAATTGATATTTCAGATAACATTAATGAAAACTTGAAGGCAGAAATTTGATATAATACATACAGCTTTAGAATTGTATCATACATTTATATAAAGCGGACTTGAACGTATTCTGTTTTCTATCAATTCCTCAAAAGAAATATAGTTCGTAATGCGGCTTATAATATCATTATGATTTAATGTTGTTATGATATCAAACTGCCAGTCTAGATATCAAAGTTAACATTGTTTGATCATTTATCAATCTATTGACACATTGCTTTCATACAACTGTATGACGGAAAATTTAGCATACCGTACCTTTTTGACGTTCATTTTACAATAAAACTTTAACGTGATGTCATTTGCGTTAAACACACACACAAAGCGTTAAGCGAGCTAGTTATGTTAGCGTTACACTATGGGGTCGCCAAAGAACGATGACTCTTTTGAACTGTAAACCGTTCTTATTTTAGATATGTAATAAATAGGATATAATATTCGTTAACCCTAACCCTTAATATATCAATAAAATCACATGTGACGCACAAGAGTTAACGTTGTGTTCATTTTCCATTTAAAGTAATATAATTAAAGTACTAGATTAGTTGTTGTTTTCATATTAACATAGCATATTCCGTAGAATATAATTTATTTAACACAAAAAATGTAATAAAATATACAAGGAAATAATATGTGCATACTATATATTTCTTATAATTAGGAAACAAAATCCCCTAATTAAGCTCTTTTAGATAGAACCTTTGATGAATAAAGTAACACTACCATGTTATTCCCGATTTAATAAGAAAGTGTATATTCTGAGTTGTTTACATAGCGTTATCGTAACTAAACAATTGTGGAGTTCTTACTAGGGTTTTAACCATTTATAAAGAGTATATTTTACAGGAAATGTTTGTGTATGACTCACTCTTGAAAGGTTTGTCGGATCATCATTTCAAGCAAATATAAACATGTCTGATTGGCTCAATTTCGGGGAAAATATCAACGAATCAAAAAGAATAAACTACGAAGCTGCTCTGATTTGTTTACATTGAAGCTAATGAAAGGTGATAGTTACAAAGAAATAAATATTTCTGGCGTCTAGGGTAGTAAGATTGATGTGTTAGGCTGATAATGTAAAGTGGTTGAATAATATCATAAAGGGCAGTGCAATCTAAGCTCTTTCGTTGTTCAATATAGATATAGAGTTTGTTTTAACTTCATATCGCTTATGAAATATAAACGTGTTTTATTATTTACAGCAGTATAAAGTGGATAATTAAAAAGTACTTTGTGCCAACATGAAATCGTTTAAATCACGTTGGCATTTACATGTAGGTTGTTTCACAAATAATGCTCAAAATTGTTTGTATTTCTTTTTGTTTTTCTTAAAACAAAGATAAGTAAGTAAGTCTATCTGTTTAGAGCAATTATACATATGTAATGTGTAAACATGTCAATGGAGTTATAAGATACCATCAATATACATATAGCATAATATACATGACATGTATTGGCATAAATATATGAAACAAACGACAATAAACTGACCACATATACGTATTTGAAATGATACATAAATAAATATTTGCATTTTAGCTACTGGTGGTTTTGTTGTCAAATTTAAAAGTTCATGATGAATAAATGGACATGAGTGTCAGAGTGTATTTATATATGAAGATCCGCGTTGACATAAATAGCATTATATCTGTAACTAAAATCATTAGAATATTATTTTTTGTCAAACAGGAAAGAAAAACCACATTTAGCCATATATATATATTTTTTATGCCCCCATAGCTTGTCCGTTCGTACATGCGTTTTCATGTTGTGCCACATATTGATCATTGAGATATTTGTCTTTTGACGTCTTATCTGTTATATGCAGGCTTCATAAACTCAGATCCCCTTTCAAAATTTCATTTTATTTAGTTCCGCCTATTGTTTTCTCGTTTATTGCACAAGCATTCTTTTGTACTTGGGGACCATATGCCGCTTTTCATGGAATGGCACTTACTTGTCACATTAAAGGTTCCATGATAACCGCTAAAGAAAACATCTGCGGATGTTTAAAAATTCAAAATTGTACCAGTTCATGTTAAATGTTGGATTCTGCTTAAGCCGGTGCTAGACGGTAGTTTGCAGTTGACAGTACCGTTCATGAACAGGCTCAATCAAATAAAGCCTGCAACATTTTCAATTTTGCTGTGTTGGGCTTTCGTTAGGGATTCTTATTTTTCATAGTTTAACCGTAGGTATCTTATATAATTACGGGTCGTCTGCGCCTTATCTGATTAAAATCGGTTGAGTAACAGCAAAGTTATCAATAAATAAACATACCTGAATCCGTGAAAAATCTGCGTGCACCGTACCCGAAAAGACACGTAGAATGGCCACATTGAATTAAACCTGGTGTGAAACCTTTGTTTATGAAAATTGATTTCTACTGTTAATGTCTCATATTATTTTACCTATGTCAATTATAGATATAGCTTGCTAATGCTGTATTGTAATGTTCGCACGACAATAAATAAAACATGGAATATATGTGCCATTCCTTAGTTTTATCTAATGTATAGCATGCTTATCGTAATTACCCTTTCTTTTTTTTATTAAATGTTGATGACAGGTCGAAAAATCTGAGATGAATGATTCATAGGAAATGTTTATGTATATTACATTATGCTACAGTATAGTTCAAAAGAACATTGCTTGGAAACGTAGAACGCGCATATGTCTTTAGGATACAAAAACAATGTGGAATAATCTTAGATTTATCGTAAATCTGGAACTTCATTTACCTTCAATTGATAAGGAATGATTTATGTTACTAACATGATATTGACATTAACGTAGTGCTAAGTAAAATAACAGTGCTAAGCTAGGCATTTGAATCAAACATTTAAAACGGTGTTTTTTAAATAATTCATTTATTATTGTTAGGATTAACATGTTTTTTAAGTCTGCGGAAATGTTAAAAGATTACTTATTTACCTTAAGTGCCATTATACAAATATATATGCTGTATTAAATCACTTGTTATTTAAATAACCTTAACACTACTATTTACTTACCAACGTAAAAAGAAACGTTTAAACAGACTAATACTTGATCTTATATAGAAATATCCTTTATGTTTCATTTATTAATGGGTAAATGTTATACGTCGGCTTTAAATCTAAAATGAATCAACTTTGATTTCTTTGAAAGACAGAAAATAATACAATCTGATTAACGAGTATTGATCGTTGTCTACGATAACCAATTTCAACAAATTGAAAGTGACATTAGAAAACACAGTCAGAGAAATATATATGAAGGCAAACATTTTTAAAAACCATTGTCAGATTACTGTCGAAATTATTGCATTCTTGCAGTGTTGAACCTCATCATTAAAACAGTAAGATCATATATAAATTCTAGATGTATTTTATTTGAAATACTTGTCTGTGTTACTAAGTACTTGTTTCTTATAGCACACATCACAATTATATATGCCATTATTATGTGTGTGTTTTACTAGTTTACCATCAAAACTTTGAATAAAAAAAATTCAAGAAACAAATTCAAGGGAAACTTATAAATATGAGTTATTGCCTACATATCATATTTCGTCATGGTATTTTTTCAACTGTTTTTACAAACGTTATCAAATGTTTAATCAAGAAGATGTATAGATGAAAATGTTGCAAAAGTCATCTAAAAATTTACATTTTAAGAATTTTATTATATTATTGACACAAATACAGCAGATAACAAAGGTTAACAATTTGGTTTAAAGAATATTGACGATTTAATCAGTTACATAGAACAACAAGAAAAAACATATTTTCATCAGTTACAGATGAGTTTTACTTATTTCATCTTATTCTTACTTTAAAAGTGGTAGGGAACAACCACAACAAACAAAAAAAAACAAAAACAAGCAAACCCATAGAAAAGGAAAAGAAAAACATATTTAAAACACATGAGGTATCTGAAACAGGCACCTGTCAGATAAGAATTGGAAAAAAAGCAGAAATAGAATGGGTCTTATCTATTTGCCAATGGGGCATCGTTATATATTTATGTACTCATTATCTTGATACTTCTAACTTTATAATAACATCGGAATTATGACCTTAGAGTTATTCAGCCCATTTAATATAACCCTTTGGTCTTGTATAATTCTATCCGTGTATCCTTTTGTTCTGGTATCCTTTCCGTCCTAGTATATGTCTGCCCCTGTATCCTTCTGTCTTTGTATCATTTCCCCTTGTTTGACCCTATCCTGTATCCTTTCCATCCTTCTGCCCTTCTGCTATTGTATCTTTCCTGTCTTTTTATCATTTCTGTTTTTGTAAAATTTCTGTCCATGTACCCTTCCTGTCTTTGTCTAGCTCTTCCCCCTTTCTCGGCTGTCATTGTATCCTTCTGTCCTTCTATCCATCCTAGGTCCGCGTGTCATTATTGTTCTTCTATTCTTGCTGTCCTTGTATCCTTCTGTCCTTGTATCCTTCTGTCTTCATATTCTTCCCTTCTTGTATCCTTCTCTCCTTATATTCTTCTTTTCTTAAATGCTAAATATGATATGTTAAAAGTAAATCATTTTATATGGCTAACAATTTAAAAATTATTGATTTCGTAAGCATGAATTCCATAAGAAAGTAAAATGTGAATTAATGAATATTTTAAATGAACAAAAACGTTTTACTCTTTACTAGTATCTTTAGCGCATAAGCCTAGAAAATTGTTTCGTTGAACGGTTTTCAGCGTTATTCATTCTTGCTTATGAGTGGATGTCGATGTTATCATTAAAAAAGAGGCGAACGGTTACTCAAATGTTGAAGATATTCAAACTTAAATACTCTATATCTTTAAATGTACGTTTTATAAAAATGCCGCATCTCATCGGAAAGTGTGGTTATTTTCAGTCAAACTTTATGTAAAGTAAAGCGTGCTCCTTTGGATGTTGACTATAAATCCATAACATTGATTTACTCGAACACAGTTGGGTTATGTAAAAATAGATAAATAGTTACCGTGCGTCAATTGTGTTTTTACACCGACATGTATATATTCTATATATACGGCTGTCAACGGTTGAACGGCTGTCTGTCCATTTAGTTGTATGGTGTGTTCTTTGTATTTAGGAAGTAATGGTGATCTCTTCTAATAACAAAGTTTGATTATTACACCGATATCTATGAAAAGCTTTGACATACTTTAATAATTTTAAATACCGAGTAGCTTGTTGTGTAAGTAATTAATGATTCCGAGAGTAAAGATGTAGTCATAAGTTGTAATGTATTCTTTTACATATTGTCAACACTTTATATGGATCATAATGACCCAAAATATGAGTTTTGCAACTCCTGTTCTTCTGTTGTTCCTATGTTTTGTTGTTAAATGAATTACAATTTTCCCAAGAGAAATTAGGCTTTATATAGTTAGCGCTTCTACAATAGGAAACAATTTGTGATAATTAAGAAACAAATCCAATCTGCACATCCAAAATGTTCGATTTTTTTTTTTTATAATCAGTAACACATATATTTTTTCTTTGTAATGCTAATAAATTTTGGATTTTTTAATTATTACAAATTTCACGATAATAACAAATATAACGTTAATACTTTAAAGTGTATAATTTCTTAATTTTGAATATAATCACATTTTTTTTTGAAATTAATTATGAAAATGAAACCATATCATATGAAACCATACGCCTTCCTCTTTTGATTACATCTGACGGACGAAGTGGGAGACTCTATGATGGATAGTTCTTAAAGCCCTTTGGGACTGAATTGTCTTAATGTTCGCTTTCTGCCTTGCTTCGTCGGGCCCTTGTAGGTGATTTTCTTGTTGCTCTGTCTTCTTTTAGGACATGAGTACTTTTTATATGTTTCTACATGATCATTTTAGTGTTTAACTTATATAACCTTTCGTAACCATGACAACTGTTAGAATTTCACTTGGCGGGGATTCATTTTATTTACACTGTCTCGTTTATAGAAACATGGTGGGGCTAAGAGCGAGGTTTGGTGCACCATTAACCGGTTTAAACTCCCCAGCAGTCATTATTATGCTGCTGACTGTTCCAAGGCGGCGCCCCTCTATGTTCCTCAGATGTATGTCTATGTTGTTTCATACTGTTTTGGTGACACTTTTGCTTGTGTCCCTTGTTGTTTTCTCGTCTACGGTAAGTATCTTCCCCATTACCCCTAGTTTTTATTTCTTTGATTAACACCCCTTCCCCCGGTCTCCTGTCCCCTTTGACTTTGTGGGCCTTTTATTCAATCATTTATTTGTTTTCTTTGAATTCCTAATCAGTTACCAATTATTTATCATTTAGTGATTAACCTGTCCGTGCTCTGTCTTTGCCCTGTCCTGTTTTTGTTTGGGGTCCGCCTGGGCTCCTTGCCACTGGTTCTTGTTGCTGGGTCATATGGGGGTTGCGTTCATTGAACGCCGCCTTTCCTTGTTGATCTTGTTTATCATATTTCATTGGTTACCCCAATCAGTCAGTCTTCTCTTTTTGTTGTCACCAAGACAACCTGACAAAAACATCATCCATGTCAGCATAGATATTTGCAACATTTTCAATTTAAAGATTTGTCGTTTTGGGCGTCTTTTAGGGATTCCAGTTTTCTATATTTTTAAATGTGTTTTCACATTAAACCAGACACGTTTACATTAAATTTTAATGCATCGTTTTTCTTTTATTCTCCTTTTATCATTTAACGTGTGCTTTTTATATGATCGTGCTCAAACCAACATTTTTTTACATTTCCCTTCATACCTTTAAAGCAGTCCATAATGTATTAACTGTCCAAAATAACTGTCCACGTAAAGGCTTACTAAAAACGTATTGTGGTGATAACAAATAGCCAGTTCATATGTACTGACAGTGTTTGAAATTTCTGTGAAGTTCATCATGGTGACTATTCCAAATTTAACCATAACATCTACTTTATTTTGAAGCGTTTCTTATGACCATCAAGTATAAAAAGAATTAAGCTGAAGAATAATATGGAGGTATTAGAGCTGTTACCAAAACAACCTCGTTTTACGAAGCCTCTAAGGCATAAAGTAAACATAATTTGAGAAAGACATATGCGAATGTGATTACTACTGACAATGTTTACTTGATAAGAATATTTCTGCAGGCAAGCAGAGTTAGTATAGCAAAGATCTGTATGTCTGATATTAAAGTATCTGACAATGTAATATTTGATATTGGTCATCGTTTTTAAGTAGTAACATCTTTCTGTGTGGTGTGTTTGTCATTCTCATTTTCTCCTAGACTATAATCAATGTCCGTTTATCAAATTGTAGAAACATCTTGTTTTCTTCTGTTTAGCTGACCACTTTTAATAACATATGAAATAATGATATATTAGAACTTGAAGTTGCAAAAGCTTTTATGATAAAATTGATATGTTTAAAGTATGTTTAATTATTCAAGATTATCATAATTGAGATGTAATTAAACAATATTACAAGTTAAATAATCTCAATAGTTACAGACACAAGACAGCGTTACAATCTTTTAAACAATTTTAACTCATGACAGAAACTCATTAAGTTTCTTTTTCTTCCGGGCGTAAAATTAGAATAAAAACAATGGAGAATGAAGTTGTAAAATGAAATGAGAAAAAAATGTTTCATTGCTTTAAGTTAATCGTTTTATCATTTAGTTTTATTTCACAATTTATTTTTCATCTAACGACTAGAAAAATAAGACAATTTTGAATATAAGCTGTTGATAATTCTCATGTCTATGTTTCTTTACTGTAAAAACGTATAATGTTTTCAACCAGTAACTAGTAAAAGATTAACACACCTTTTTCTCGGGATTAATCAATTTTAAGCACCACACACTGATAAGTTTGTTGAACATGTATATATGAGTTTTAAATAAACACAAGGCACAATGTTGTTAAATAATTATACCAATAGTATACAATTGTAATTAAATTAGAAAGAATGTATATATAAGCTCTGAGTCTAAAGCCATATAATAATAGTGTAAGATTTGATGCCAGTTGTACTGTAGCATTCATTAAAAAGATTAGTTGATGTGATTCATCATGAAACATCTGACTCCTTGAACCTCCGACTTTGTTCCATATAACCCATAACCGAAATTAAGTTAAAATGTTAATTCCTGCAGAATGATGAATGGAAATTTATTGAACAACATTGGTAATATTATACAATTATTGACTAGTGAGCCATTTAATATGATGTGATATTCGCCGGCAGATGACATATCGCCTATATGATATTCTACCGATGAATATCGAATTATATTGAATGATTTTACCAAAAACATCCAAAATATAAAAAAAAACTCATAGAAAAATTCAAAACATAATTTTTGCCTGTGTGTTTTGTTTTTTGTTGTTTTTTTGTTGTTTTTTTTGAAGCGCGGAAAAAAGACACACGTAAACAAGATAACCACAGACGTTCAATGACTAACTAGGAGAACGCTGTTAAACAAAAGTAATTCAAGTTCATAATCATCATTGCGATGTAGCTTTTCACTATTAAAATAATTATTTTTTTAATCGGGAAATATGTCATAAAAGACAAAACTCAACACTATTTTTTATGCGCACTTGTAATATATAATCTACGATGTATGGTAATTGAATATGAGTCTCAATCTATTTTTAGATTGGGAAAATCCAATTCAGACAGTGAATATGATACAACGCCCATTTAATTTGATCTTATTATTTTCTTCTGTGACAATACGATTGTAGCTATGTTTAGATCATATAATAAAATTAAGTATTGTATGTATATTTTGTTGTTTTGTGACGTCCGAATAACCTGTTCAGATACGTAATGGTTCTTTAATCACCTACGCTCTGTTGATTTAAATATTGTAATTAACACCATTTGTTATATTGTTGTATATATATTGTAGGAGAACATCCGATATTGACAGAGCCTAACAGTATGGCAAATCGTTTTATGATTTATTACCCATAACAAATAATTTTTATTTGTTTGAGTCGTCAGACCAAACAAATAATGGTAGCGAAATTTCAGATCCTGATGTGCTTAATTGCAAAGCCGAAAGTAGTCCATACTCCTCGAAGCGGTTACTTCCCTTTATATGTACACTAACGCCGAAAATTTAAGGGGAGATCACTTTGTAAAATTTGTCAAATGACAGGCGCCTTCTCGAGGAAGAAAAAAAAACTTCCCGATTGGTGGGATACTCCTAATATTGTGTTATTCTTTATAGATATACATGCTTATATTAAGCTCCATCATTATTTACATCAGTGTTAAACGTGAAAAAAAATATCAAAATTAAAAAGGGTTACAAACCCTTATTTAGAATAATGTGGTTTTCTTTAGGCTGTTTTCTTATGACTTCCTCGCGGTCGAGGGGTTTACACGCTCGCTTAGGAAGCGAGACGTCTGGAGTTCAAATCCCAAGTAAGTCAACTCATGTGTTTTGTTGTTTTTTTTTAATTGTTTTAGCAGCATAAATATTGAATTGCATATCAGTGTTGCAATTAGTCTTATAGCCAGTTTACTACAGTTATACCACTGCAAACAACATTGGTGGCACTACACGAAAACAAATTGGTTTATAATCTCACAACCTTCACATTTCTGACATTCTGAGACCCAAATAAA
>NW_026859687.1:0-31737 GCF_026571515.1 Ruditapes philippinarum
AAAAGGGTTTTTCTGAGAGAGGATTAAAATATTGAAGGAATTTGATTGAAACTTTATAAACGTTATACAGTGAAAGAGATTAGCATGAGAATTGCAGTAAACAAAGGCCATTATAAGTTCTAATGACATGGTCACATTCATATAATGTGATGCAAAAAAAATATTGACCATTTGAATGTTTACTTGATACTGATACAGAAAATTTGATATATATCACAATTGATTATTTTTTCATAGCTTTGTCTCCCTTTTATACATGTCATGTGTTAAAATAGTCAAGCTTGCAGTTTCCTCTGGTAGCTCTAATTTCACTTGTTGCTCTTGTCAAAAAAGGCCAATAACGATTTATGATCGACCTACACGTACATGTAACCTAAATATTATATTTGAACATGTGTGTCATAGAATAATTGTATCAACTACTGTTCATTTACTGAATTGTGCACTTTATATTTATCAACCGGCAACACCCTTCACTCATTGAAGTATCTGCCCCG
The DNA here is from genome assembly GCF_026571515.1 of Ruditapes philippinarum. Lineage (NCBI taxonomy): Eukaryota > Metazoa > Mollusca > Bivalvia > Venerida > Veneridae > Ruditapes > Ruditapes philippinarum. The sequence goes on from NW_026859687.1 coordinate 498, forward strand.
AAATAGAAAAAATAGTTACTTGATCCTTCATACGTCCCAACTGCAGTGCCTTCAGCACTTTGATTTATAATATAACTATCGCGGCCGTCATGGAATTAAGCTTTTTACATTGCGGCCTGAGTCACGCATATTAAAAACAGTGTAACAGCGGCGTAAGTTCATAAGACTATATCTATTCCTGCATGTTTTCTTCACGTTAATTAATACCTGAGAACCCTCAAATACTTTCATTTTAATAGGTGAGAGTATAATTTCCCGAGAGAAAGCGAGGATAGGAAACTAAGAATATCAAATGGAAAAACCTTTTTTCTGAAGTCTATTACAAGTGAGAATTTTTACTAACTATTTACAAGGGGTTATACTTGTGCTGACATGTAGTACATATTTCCAATAAATCAGGAGGTGAATAAGTATATCCTTTCACTCAAAGCAATACATTTGAATCCTACCAAGAAAGTTACATTTCTCTATGTGTTAAAGCTTTCCAGTCAGCCTTACTTTTTCTAGAACAGATCAGAAATTTTATTAGTTTATGCGAATTTATTTAAATTTGATTGTGCTGAAAACTAGCTTATATAACAATCTTTATGTCACAGGGTCATTTGTCATTATATATACCGTTCCTGGAACCAACCAGTACTATGCAGGATATGTATATTTTTACGTTAACAACGGCATGCCAGTGACGGGAAATGAACACACGTGACCAACAATCATTAGAACGTTCACCACTCGACCACACAGTCACGCATTTTACTAATATCACCATGGCATTGAACTTCTCCATCCGGTTAAATAATGTAGCATCGTGTAAAAATCTACAAGCAAATAGGGCCCGTAAGTCTCGTTTACTTTCACTTTCGATTTACCACTTCCGGGTACATCGGCAGACTTATTTACCGTTACGCATATAGGTAACCCGAAGAACTCGACAGAAATAGAAGTTAAATTTGTTTCGGTCCTCTTCAGATTTGAAGGAATGGAAAGCTAGGGTCAAAAAATGCAGGTAGGTCAATTATCTGACGGAAAAACGAGGGATTTATAAAGTTTAATAAAACTAGTTTATTTTCGGATAGTGACAATTGTTTTGGATGTTTTGTCAAGTTAGTGAATTCTAGTTGTTTAGCGTTTAGTATTGTTTTAAACCTACTGCTGTGAGAAATTTATTCAAACCATTTTAACTTATTGAAATAAACAATGGAGAAACACTTTAATTCTAGTGTATATTAAAGTTATACAAAATTCGGACATTGCACAGTAATTCGGATAATTCTTCCCTTCCATTTTATCAAGATTTCAATTACTTACATTAGTATAATTAAACCCAGGTCCCAAGTAAGAGTTTTGATTATTAAATAGAAATTAGATGGATAGATCATACATTTATTAAAAGTTTAATAGTATTTTTCCATTTCTAACTATGGAGAAAAGTATCAAGGCACTAACACTTCTTTTTTTTTATTCTCTTCCTTTTTCAATTACATATACATGTTAATATGGTACCAAGCAAATTATGATTGAATTAATAAATTAATATTTGAATAAAACATTTCAGATGTGTAGACAGGGAGGTATATGACAAGTATAGAATATACAGTTGTTCACTATGGACCATTAATCAACTGTTTGCACTGCCTATGATCCTAAAATATCTATACATCAAAGGTAAATACATGTAAAATAATTGTTTAATTTTAGTTGAGATCGGAGAGATAAACAATTATCAAAATATTTTAATAATTTTGGATTTCACTGCATGATAATTGATAAGTAAATAAAAAATGAAAAACAGTCATGTTTCACATTCAAGAAGATCAATATTTTTGACTGTTATATATTATGTGTTGATGTTTATCTTTAATGTTTATTTACTTCAAATATGAAATTTAATCATGACCAGCTTATTAAGACTAATGTAAATATCATTTCTAGTGTTTTACTCAGTGAAATATATTCAGGTCTTACACTTGTAACAACATAGTTATTGATTTTTCATTCTGCAGATAAAAAGGAAAAAGATGAAGGAGAATTTGTCCATGAAGACCTTTATTGCAACTACCATCTTCCAGTTCCTTAATTTGACAAGCTCACAAATTTGCATTCAAAGCTTTGATATCAAGCTGACCATTTTTCAATTAGAATATGAATTATAACTCTATGATAATTTGTTCATGTTAATTTTCAAAGTATTTACATTTGTAAAAGGAAATATTCTTATTCTTGTATCAGTAGACATCACAGTGTAAAGTTACACTGTCTAAATAACTAATAATAATTTCCAGTGCTTTCCTGAAGTTTTTCTTCCACTGGAATATCAGTGTGATATATGTGCTAAGCAGTGCACTATAAATTGTGTAAAAATAAAAGTTTATCAAACTTATGAACTGTTTTTTGTTTCTACTATTTGGCATATATTTATAGCAGTACTTGATCATAAGGGTTCATCTGAAAAATAAGTGTCACTGTGTACTTTAATTCTCTAACAGCAATGGCTAGATTGCTTGAATATACAGGCATTGACTATATTAAATACTATGCATGTCATTTGAATTTTGTCTGTCCTGAAATCGAAACAGACACTATCTAAATAATATTGAGTTCTTGACAGCTCTTCAATGACTACATTTACCCACATGTACATGGACAGAAGTTAAAAGCATTGTGTGTTTTTTTAAAACATTGACAATTTTGAAACAGTTCCAATGGGTATATTAATGTATCAGTGATGTAATTGTTTTGTATCAAGTGCAAACCCTAAGTGTTGCATGTTTTGTATAGATAATTCACTTTTGGTCAAATGTCAACAGGTTCAATACATTATAAAACAGGTAATTTGCAACCCAAAAAAGTATATGGTATGTAATAACTGCCCCTCTGATACTAAAATCTTTCAAGGAATGCAGAATTGATAGTCTTCTCCAATTTTGTGATTAAGAGACAGACTTGGGCTTTGGGCTTTCAAGGGCTAGCAAGCTAGTGTTTTGCTACAGAATACTCAACACAGATGAATTGCATCAATATTGTTTACTCTGGTATTACTACCTGCCATGTACAATGCAAATCATGGCTTTTCTAAGAGCAGTGAAAGGCTATAACTGGAAGGAAATTTACACATCTTGCCTCAGAAACAAGTTTTTCTTTGAGATGATTTTTATGATATTTAAATGATGGTTATAGATTACATTACTTTTACAATTGCAGTGATCATGGTGATAGTATGAAATGAAACTCAATCAAGATAGAAACATTTTAATGCAGATCATTTATCTTTTTACCATTCTTGTCACCTTACAAGTCTATTTAAAACATATTTATCTTAACTGTTTTGAAACTACATGATGCCTGGTTGAAACTGTTTTGGACAGCCATTTGCAGAAGATAAATTGTCTTTTGATGATTAAGTTAATAAGTTACAAATGACAGGTTATTTATTTCTCACAAAGACAGGTTATTTATTTCTAACAAAGACAGATATTTTGTTTAACATTTTTACACTGACATATATCTTTGAAATGTCTCCAACCTTAGTTTTTATTAGAATACAAACATTCAGTTAGACAGTTTACACAAGACATGGAGCTTTAAGAAGCTTTAATTCAGTCAAAATCTGTAATGGACTGCCATGTCTCTACCACTATGTACTCCAAGACTGTGTATGGACATTTCTTTTCAACTATGTCTGGTGGTATCACTATTTGGTTTCTAATCTGATGGTGAATACTCCAAAATAAATCAAGAGCCATGACAAGTACTCAAGATCCAACCATGAAATCACATACCTGCATATAAAGAAAATTTTTCATGAGTTGAAAGCAATAATAATTGGTCAGCTATAAATTTTGATCATTTTCATATTGTTTTGAATAGAAAATAATGTTGAAAAGGAAGAAACACTTCGTGGTGTCCTAGTTTTTGTAGATTTGCTTTGACAACTGATCTTTAAAAATGTGATAGTGACTAAGTTCTTTTAACTATTTACTGAACATGATTTAACTAAAAAATATGACCCACTTACTTGAGAAAAATACTTTAAACAGCATTTTACCTGAATTAACTACAAATGCCATACTGTTTGTTTATTTAGCTACACTGTATAATTATTTACAAAAACGAGAACATTATGTTATACAAGAATATTTACTTTTCATTAATGTAGTTGAAGTAGCTTTAAGTATATATTTCTTACCAAAACGATTTTACAGCAGAGCATGCATGTGTATTTACATCGGATACTGACGTCTTTCATCTCACCACTGTCCTCAGTCTAAATATCTACACACGCAAAATATTTCATTAAATTTTATGACAATTTAAATTGGTACTATACAGCTTGACTATTTGTGCTATATAAAGATAATAATAATAATAAACAATATTTTCAGTTAGAAGAAAATATATTCAACTAAAACACACCGATAATCATATTGAAATGTTTTATCCGAAATATGCGCTGTCCGAAATTTCTAAATATTATATACTTCTGAGAGATATATCAGGTAGCGCTATAGAAAATTGATAAAATCAAATTCACCAGTCTGAAGTTAGATGCGAATGATGATGTATCAAATAACAAATTTATTAGATTTACATGGACATGAAAATATTACAACATTTATTGTGATATACTGAATTCGAAATGACACACCCACCTGAAGATTATACGAAGTTGTCTTTCATTGATACTTGTTCACAAGATGAAACTATTTGCATTTCGTTACAAAACAAAAAACTCTGCCAATTTTCACATATCCTTTGTTTTTCCGTGTAAGTTTTACTTTCCCACCGGCATACAAGTATTATCCAATATAGCTAAGCAATGTTGTTGATATTTGTTTGTACCCGGAAGTGCAAAATATCGTGAAATCTCGCAAGTCACATGACGAGACTTACATACCCTATTACCAACATCAATTGAAATGATTTAACAGCAACTGACAGAATATTTTTTTCTCATATAAGGAAATATCGCGAAAATATTTATTTATTTTTTTATTATTATGTACATGTATATAAAATATTTTAAGATTTTGTATAATATATGTCTTATCGATATCAACTATAAATATCAGATCAAATTCAATCATTTATATAATTACAACTTGTTTTTAATTGTGCAATATCACTTCAATTTTACTAAGGTTTGATATTCTGATGGTTACCATAGTCGACAAAAATTTTCACACGACTTGAAATACGGACGCATTAATTATCATGTTAAGGATATATTTTACCATCAAATTTACATATAATAAATATTTTTGTTTACTTTAAGATTTATCTTGTCAGTTGTACGGTTTAAAAAACATCGCAGATCTTACCACATCATTTAGAATTTTAGACTTTTCTTGAAATCAATAATTTGTTGTAATTTTATATAAAAATGCATAAACGTCTACCATGATTGTAGTTAATATCTAAAATTGGGATATTCGTAAGGCGTTAAACTGAAGTAATGGCGCTATTTGGTTTTCGTAGTACAGTATGTCGATCCTTCTTAATGTGGAATGTAAAATATTTATATAGACCATATTGCAAAATCCATATCGATCGGATTACTTTATAATACAGTTGTTTACGCAAAGCAAGTTTTATGGGATTTAACTTTACTTGTAAAAATTGTTTTCTAAAAGAATATAACATTAATTTAGTACATGTATTGAAATGGCTGTAGCGGAGGGTATGGTTTCTGTTGATGAAAAATCTGAAAACGTAGGAGATATTATGTGTAAACCGTGCATTTTTGATGGAAATGTAACATCAGCTAAATGCCGTTGTAATGAATGTCAAGAGAACATGTGTACGGAGTGTTTTCAGCATCATCGGAGGGGAAAGATGTGTAGGAACCATACGTTTTTGGATACTGCTTGTATTGATGGTTCGTCGGCTGTGGACGAAGAATTAGGAGGTTTGCAAGATATATGTCCGAAGCACGATCAACAACCTTTGACATTTTATTGCGCAACGCATCGAGTGATTGGCTGTAGAGACTGCATAATCTTCGAACATAAAACATGTAAAGTATCAGATATATCGGATAAGACGATGAGTTTAGATAATGTAGATAAAAATGAATACTTAGACGAAGCCATAAAAGAGATTGAAAACTGCAGCATCGAAATAAAAGAATACGAAAAGGAGATAAAAACAAATATGGACAGTACACATGCTACACATAAAACATTCACCAGCGACGCCGAACGCTTTAGGAAAACAATAAAGGAAAAGATGGATTACTTGATTTTTGATGCTTGTGAAGAGGCAAACGATACAAAAACCGAGACTTTAAGATGTTTAGAGAAGCTAGAAGTAAATGCATCAAATATGAGAGAAGAGCTATCTGCAATTAAAAGGACAATGGAGATAGAGCAAAATGATCCGATAAGGTTATTTGTCACGGCAATACGTTCGCGAAAAAAAATGAAAGATATAAAGGAAACTTTTGCTAGATTTGAAAAAAGTAATAGAGCTAGAACATTTACGTTCATAAGACAGGAAACCATAGGAAATGTGATTGAAGGATGTAAGGGAATTGATTTAATTCAAAGAATTCCAGGTAAAAAAATCTTATAATTCTGAACTATATTAATTAAGATGTCATAAATCGGTTCGAATTTGTAGCACTAAATTTTTCATTTACTTGAATCATGTCTTTCACGACCTGTTTTTCGAGTTGTTTTATTAAAGATTCTTTCCTTCCATTCCAGATGCCGAACATGACAAGCGAAACGTAAGTCCTTGAACACCTCTTTGTTTAAGATGTTTGATTTTCTTTCCCCAATCTTTTCTTTAAAGCATGTAAGTTATCAAAATGGCGTTAGCATAGTCGTTATATTAGATAAAGTTGGAAAGAGCTTTATAAACATCACTATAATTATAAAGTTTAAATTTAAGTAGTACTGTAATTTTTTCTACAGTTTGCTTAAAACAATTAAGTTATTTTTCTTATTTATTTTTTTCACAGGTTAACAGAAAACCTAGGTATGTATTGTTGCCCTATTCCTTATTATTAAAAAAATATATTTTGTCAACATTTTGTAAGACGCAATTAATTTAAGCAAATGCCAATCAACCATATCAACAACTTAAAAGGAGACACAGGCAAAATTTTCATTTCTTAGTTTTGAATTTTTCATTAATTATTCTGTAAATGCTCTCAAAATGAATATATTAAGCAGTCAAAGGAACCGTCAAAGGAACAGAACTTTTCTCTATATAAAGAATAAAATGGTGGTTTCCTAACTTGACCCGCGTGGGTCAGGTTAGAGCGCTAGCATTTCACAATAGTTGTCAAAGTTAACTCTGGAAACGTTAAAGAACATGTCAAATGAATGACTAAGGCTTGTTTCAGTCATACAATATCCACTATATCTGTTATTGTAACATCAGGGGTTTGTTCAAGTCACCTGACTTGTTTTAAACCTATTTGGTGATTCTATTGGCGTCTAAATTTTGTATAACATATATAGATATATTTACTCTTCAAAACCAAAATATATAGAATTTAAACAGGAATTCATGCTGAAACTTCAAGTAAAGTCATTTTAGCGTGATTTGAGTACATAAGATCATTTTAATAATTTTTTCATTATTTTGCCTGAATATCCCTTTAAGCTACAGTCTCACTGATATCCCGGCAGAGCCCAGGAAGATGTCAGGGGTACGACCAGGAACAACCGGGGTATATCTTTTACTCTCCCGGCAACGTCCGGGATGATCGGGGAACATCCGGCATTCGACCCCGGATGGGATAAAATATTTAATAGTACCGGGGTGGTCAGGGATGATCCGGGAAGTATAGCTTTGCCGGCTTCATCCTAAGCTATGCCGGGAACAACCAGTGTCTTCCCATTTCTCTTCTATCCAGTTTTGCATAAGAATTTTTCAGAAAATCATCATGAATCACTATTCTGGAATAAAAGATATTATATTAAATAAAAATTATGTATCAATGTTATCATTTTCGCGCATTTTCTGTCCACCAGGGTTCTACCGGGGCTCTACCTGGATCGTCCTGGGCTCTGCCTGGATCGACCGGGGCTCTGTTTTGGTCAACTTGGGCTCTTCCGGCGTCATCCGGGAACGACCGGGGAAGCACCGTCATGAACCGTAGCTTCACCTGGGCTCTGCCTTGATGATCCGGAGCGCATCCTGGATGGTTAGTTGGGAATTACCGTAGTGCTGCCGGGTTTAGTGTGACTGGAACAATATTTCCAACCCGGATCATCCCGGTAACTTACGGGGATGGTCCTGGGCTCTGCCGGGAGTAAGGGAGACCGCAGCTTTATCGCTGTTCAAACAAGATAATAATATGCATTCATACAAATTCATTTATATTGAGAACTATTCTGTTTCCATCGTACTTTAAGCTCAGGCGATTATAGGATCAATTAGTAAAAAATGTAACAAAGTAATTGTAACATAGTTTCATGCATGCATACGTTTCTTTATACAGGATATTGAATGAGTGTATGTTTAATACTGAATTTATAGAACGGGTTAAATAAAATCATAGTATGCGAGTCTCCGGCGAGCATTATTTTATTTTGTTCAACGAGTTCAATAAATTTAGTATTTAATATACACGAATATAATATTCTATTTATCACATATATAAAATAAGAATGGTAAACTGATAAAAAGAGTCATTTTTCATTGACGCGCCTATAGTGCAACGCTAACTATGGAACAGAATTAGTGCATTTATTCCATCTTGCTTTATGATATTGGGACTTACATTATGCTTGCTTCTATACTTCTTTATGACAACGAAAACCTGCGTTTTGCTGAATTCAATCATGCCTTATTATTACTGAATGCACTTTCATGTAATTGCAACCTTATGTGTTCCCTACTAAACCATCAAACTCACATATTTTAATATGCTATATGTTTAATTGCATCTTTTATAAAGATCAACGTATTATGTTTGGTGTTTAAGATAACATTCTTTGCTTGTTCTTGATATAACTAAATGTCACATGGTTAGTTTCTGTCAGTACTTTTAATTTGCCTTATATTGTCGACATTATGTCACAATAAATTATTAATTTTGATCAATAATTGGCGAATTTGATGTGTCTTAGCATTCATATGCTTCAATTTATTCACTGATTACAAATATAATGCAATATAGGATCACTGCGCATCGACAACGAAGATGACAACGATAGCGATATTATAGTCGCATGTGACAGTACACACTAAGCAGTTGGCAGTAAGCATTATGCGAGTTGCAATAATTTGTGTACGTATTATGACAGCAGGTGTCGCTTTATCGGTGCATCCCGTTATTTTCCGGATGATCCCGTATTTTGGCACGTGGAGTAAAACAAAGTTACGTCCCCTTTATACAGGGGCGTATACAGAACAGTGTTAGTTGGAGACTGGCATGTAAAGGGAAAATTTACTGGAAAACAAGAGAACACGATGCGACAGACGAAAAGTGCGTGATTTTAAAGATTCCGCCAGTATGTGAAAAAAATGTTATAGATTTCTCAAATAACTCATCCTACAAGTGGCAACTCACCTCTTATATAATTGTTTACATTTCTTTTTGGGCGTGTGTGATAGTCGTATGAGCAATAGTGAAATTGAATTTTAAGATATACTATGCTCAAACTTACGGTGGCACAAAGGTGACATGTGTGTGTTTTTATTTATCTCATGCGCACGAGATACTATGTCGTGGCCACGGGTTACTAAGTCGTGACCACGAGATAGTTAAGTCGTGGGAACGAGATACTATATTGTGGCCACGAGTTACTTAGTCGTGGCCACAAGATAATTAAGTCGTGGGAACGAGATGACTAAGTCGTGGCCACGAGAGGAATAAGTCGTTGGAACAAGTTACTATGTCGTGGCCACGAGAAAGTTTAGCGGTGGCCACGAGAAAGTTAAGTCGTGCGAACGAGATATTTAATAACCAATCAAATTACACTATTTATATGAATTTTCCTAACAAGGATGCCCCTACTTCTCCTGTCCGTAAAAGTACGTACATTCATACAAGTTATTGATTGGTCAAAGATTTAGCGCCATTGTGACCCTGATTTCTGACCAAATTGCCTAAAAATTATTAGATGTCATCTACTGATCTTTTTAGGTTATATAAACTACAGCTTATTCTTTCTAAATCATTCATCGATCAGACAATGATTTTACATGAAGTGTCATGTTTGTCTGACCTGTGACCTCAAACATCCTCATAGGATATCTACTGTCCATGGGCAATGTCCTTACCCAATAAAATAAATCAGGACTAAGTCCCTATCAAATGTTAACAGGCCGTTGTACGTATAAAATGACCAATTCTATCATAGAATTATTCCAACAAAGGGCTATAACTAAGTCAAAATTAATGTATGGTTTATGGGCCTGATGATCCTTAAGACATGTATCAAGTTCAAAGTGAACACTTCAGTATTTTCAAAAAATTAATGTTGCACGTAAATCTTTAAACAGAAATTTCCTAAGTTTAGAAAATCATGGTGTAATCTGATTTAATTGTTTCGTCTGCACGACACAGTTCTCTCGTTCCCACGACTTAAACGATCTAGTAACTCGTGGCCACGACTTAGTAGTTAGTACAGAACAAACATGATTTTTTTCTGCAGAATAAAATAAATATAATTTGGTTTCATACAAATATTGTGCTTTCAATCCTTTACACTGTAAGTGGGCAGTATGGATATACATTCGTAAACGTATAGTGTTATTACAAAAAAAAATATATGGAAGTTTCTTTTAAAGACAGACACAACTTTACTTGACCCGTAATAAGGAAAGCAGATTCCTATACATAATGTGTATGTGTTTAATTTTTATTTTCTGCTCGCAAGATCAGTAAATACATAGCTAACATTCACGGTCTAACACAAAATTTCCTCACAGACCTAACAACGCAAAGTAGTTCTCACTCAAAACTGCTTAAAAACCAGCAATTTAAAGAAATAATAATTTTTAATGTAGGCATTGAACGAATTACAGTGCATTAAAAGTTTACATTAGTCAATAGAAATATGAGGTTACAATCACAAATTTCGCGGATGAATATCTTTTTTACCCAATGAAAAATGTACCACTATTTCCGTAAAGCTTAATCAATGAAAATGCTATTTAGCTATGTCGATTACTGAATACTTCAGAGCGTAGCACACGAATAAATCTGACTGTCGGACTGTTTTGGCGTGAAGATTTTCGCTAAATTATTTTCATCAGTGTTTAACAGCAGGTTTATCGTGAACAAAATACCTCGAAATAAATAAGGATTACAAATACGAAATGAAAATTCTCAATTTTAGAATTACAATAATATTATATTTGTTTTTATATACGCTACATACGTATTACTTCACTGTGGTGCAGAGGTAGCGCGCTCGTTTTGGGTGTGAGAGGCCTGAGGTTAAAATCCTTGTCGAGGCAACATTTTTTTTTTGAAGTGGCTTTTTTTAGGAAGTTGCCACGATATGCAAGGATAAAGTGTGGCTGTAATAAAAAATGAAAAATGATTTTTGATGCAACTCTAAGCATGCAAAATTCCATATGTATCAATCACAAACTGCATGTTAAACGCAGTCCCTGCGTAAGATGAATAATAGTATATATTATAAAAATAAACTTATACAGGAAAGATCAGAAAATACCACAGAGCATGCAGCCCTTTGATTATTTAAATAAAACATTTCTTATTTAGTAAGAATTTTATAGATTTTAATAAATTTCTGTGATAAAATATGTTACTGAAAGATGTGCATAGTATATCATTAAGCACAAATGTATGTGAATGTGGTGGTGTGTGCGGGATGTCTGATCTATAATCAGACACACATATGCCCAACATTTGAGCCGCGTCACGACAAAACCAACAGAATGGGTTTGCGACCAACATGGATCCAGACCAGCATGCGCGTCCGCACAGTCTGATCAGGATCCATGATGTTCGCTTTCCAACTCATTTACAAGTAGAGAAACTGGTAGCGAACAGCCTGGATCCTGATCAGACTGCGCGGACGTGCAGGCTGGTCTGAATCCATGCTGGTCGCAAACCCATTATGTTGGTTTTGTTGTGACGCGGCTCATTTGTAATTGACTATGCACATGTTACAAAAATAAACAACTTCCTTCTTTCCTTATTATACATGTATATTTTAATGCGTTACATACCTATTCGCCACTACTAGTGACTCTGAGACATTAATTAAGTTAAAAGGCCAATAATTTTTGCTTTTTAATGTCCAAGTCATTAAATAAGACCTTCGCAGTACCTAGGCAGGTGCTAGACAACTGGATGACAGCATAATATGTTTTGGTAAGGGAGTACACTAAGAAGACTATTGCATGAAACTGACACGTATATATTCCACGTATATTTGGGTGTAGGTGCAGCCCTTAAGCCAGGGCCTGAAACCGCCACTGACGCGTAACTGCCCCATTGCATCACTTTTTACGAGCATATTTTTTTCTATTAGACTGTATACATATATAAAATTATATTGCATAATCCTTTACTACTTGTATTTATATTCTTTCAACTGCAATGTATGTATTAAACGCTTAGTACGTATTTATATATACATGTACGCAGTATCTATACGGAAAATGCCGATGATAGGCGAATCGTGGAAAAAATTTCGTTGACATCGATAACAGAGTTCTCGCCCCTTAACAGTACATAGTTTTAATTGTTTATCATAATGTAAGATGATCAAACATTATCCACAAAGCCTCAGACACCGAGCTTTATTAAGCATAAACACTGCATAATGGATATAAGCGAAAGCTAATAGTAATCACGCCATGCGAGCTATAAGTCATATTTTAAAAAATCCATCAGGGAACATAAAATAGTTAATTTTAAATGACTTATACATAAAAGTAATACAAAAAAAACTAAACCGTAAATGGTTTGTATAGAGCATGAAGAAAGGTAGCTTATGCATAAAGGTATATGACGTTAACATTTTAGTATTCCAAATGGCTTGTTCCAGTTTATTAGTTATCACTCAATGAAAGATTTGGTGACTACGAAATGTTTGAATGAAATAACGAAAAATGGAAACCAGCATAATGCAAAATTTAAATATCATAAAGCAAGATGGAATTAAGCATAATGCAAGTTCTAATGTCATGTAGCAAGATAGAATTAAGCATAATGCAAGTTCCAATGTCATCAAGCAAGATGGAATCAAGCATAATGCAAGTTCCAATGTCATCAAGCAAGATGGAATTATGCATAATGCAAGTTCCAATGTCATCAAGCAAGATAGAATTAATGCATTAATTCTGTTCCATAGCTAACATTATCGCTATAACGCTAGTTATAAAAGATTTTTGACTGGTTATATGGTGTCAAAAATCTGTATAACTTACATTATAACATAATACATGTATGCTATATATTTATTTCAGAACTGTGATGGCTGATACGTGTGTAAGGCTTTGATTAAAGACAAAGAAAAGATTTATCTGCTTTGACTTAAATATCTAATAAAGAACTTTATTCATTGATATCATGCGTTAAAATTACCTTTGTTAAATTTTATTTTAAGCCTCCTATAAAGTTGACAACAAAGCATTCACTTGCTCACGGGAGAATAGCGCCCCTCTTAAACTTCACGATCGTTTCTGGAATAATACACGGATTGCAGCTGATTTTCTAACTAAAACATTAAACATGAAGATGATTGTGTCAATGTATTCAAGAAACACTTTCAAAATTTCCATTTTCCTTCAAAGACAGATCTGCCTAACGTAAATAATCCACAAAGTTACAAAGATGTACTGAGCTATACTTACGAGTGGTAACTGTAAAATATTCTAGCACAATGTTTTGAATTGCTTTAATCAATAAAGATATTTTCTACTTTCTATGTTTAAAATTCTGTCAAAAGCATTCAAAATGTTTCAATATCACACAGACAAATTTTATACCATTTTCAGAATTTCAATAAATATCGTATCAAGCATCATTTGTTTTTCTTGCAATTGTACATGTTTCATCTTAATAATTATCTTACTTAAGATAAGACATGTCTTTCCCCAAACAAAAACATCCGTTTTTACTTGAATTTTAGTTTCAATGTTCTTAAGCACCAGTCTTTGACTGCATAAGTACTAGTAATTATATGAAATCATTTTTGACATTCAATACAATTTATATACTTGGTGTAGGAAATTGTCTGCTTACATAACTATTATAACTAGGCTTAACAATACTTCAAATCCCGGCGAAAATAGAAGAGTGCGAGCTGCTGAACAACCGGCCTTCGACCTTCAATGTGTGCAGGGATATCCGACAGCATGTTAAAATATTACTTACAGCGGAAACTATAATACATGTAATAATAATAATAATTATAAAAATAATAATAATAAATGATTGCATGTAAGTTTTATGTGTATGTTTTGTATTAGATTTGTGCTTGAGCAAATCCATGAGTTCATCCATCCTAGAAAATGCGAAATTGTCGGCTATAACATGTGAGGAGTGCGGAACAAATTTAAAACAATATTGATAGCTTAGTAAAACGCCTAATGATTATTTGATACATTGACTTTTAACAAATAGATCATGAGCAATAGAAATGCTTCATCATAATTAAATTGCATAGATCAATGAAAAAAAAAAAGATTTGTTTTCGATTAAAGATGTTAATAGTACTATTTTGGAATGTTATGATAAATTAAAGGACAGCAATTATAGAGATAGCTACAGTGGTACAGATGTGACATTTGTGCTTTTTTATTTATCTCGTGCGAACGAGATACTATGTCGCGGCCATGAGTTACTAAGTGGTGCGCATGAGAAACTATGTTGTGGTCACGAGTTACTAAGTCGTGGGAAATAGATACTATGTCGTGGCCTCAAGTTACTAAGTCGTGGGAACGAGATAATTAAGTGATGTGCACGAAATACCGTGTCGTTGCCAAAAGTTACTAAGTCGTGCGCACAAGATAATTAAGTCGTGCGCACAAGATAATTAACCAATCGGCTTACACTATATATATGAAATGTCTTAGTTTACTACAAATGTGACATAAGATAATGCTGTCCTGTCTTCACCTGCCTGGCATTGTGCCATATATAAATGTTATTGATTTGACAATGATTTTACATTTAGCGTCATTGTGACCCTGATTTGTGACCCAATGCCCTCAAAATTATAAGTTGTCATAGGTTATATAAATCATGGCTTATTTCCTCTCAAGTTATTCATCAGACATGGATTTTACATGAAGTGTCATGGTTACTTTGACCTTAAACCTAAAAACATCAATGTATACTATCTACTGACCATGGACAATATCCCTACCAAATAAAATAATCAAGGTCAAATTATCATATGAGTAAGTTAAACATGGCGTTAGTACGTACAAGCTGATCATCCATATCAGAGGATGGTCCCTACAAAGGGCCAGAACTTAGTCAAAATTAAAGTCTTATCTATGTGCCTTCAGTAGTTTCAAGGATTAATGTTGCATGTAAAACTTAAACCAGGATTTTTTTTATATAAATATGAACTTTTTATACTGAAAAAAATCCTGGTTTAAGTATATATATATATAGTGTTATCTGATTGGTTAATCATCTCGTGCGTACGACTTAATTAACTAGTTAGCAGGTTATAGTAACTCGTGCCAACAACTCAATTTTCTCGTGCGCACGTCTAAGAAACTCGTGGCCACGACAAAGCATCTCGTGCGCAGCATTAATCACTTGCGCACAACATAGTAAATCATGGCAACGACATAGTATCTCGTGTGCACCACTAGATTGTCTCGTTCCGACGACTTAGTTACTCGTGACAACTACATAGTATCTCGTGGGTACGACTTAGTAACTCGTGGGCACGACATAGTATCTCGTGCGCACGAGATAAATAAAAACACACACATGTCACCTTTGTGCCACAGTAGATAATGGACGTTTAGTTTGTTAAGTTTTCGCATGTCTTGTCATACTTCACAACTTTTCGGCATGTCTTTGTTCGACAACTTTTTACGTGTATGATGAAGAACACAAACTATTGAATGACCATTGAAATTGCAATGAATTTATAAAAACTATTTTAATGAGAAGCCAATCAAATTGTTGGAGGAGTATGGAGAACAAAAAACAATGCAAAACAGGGCTTTTTCCCTTATTAACATTTTATCATTTAATAACCGTGCCTTGTTGCACTTTTGTCTTGTCGTTCTGTCCCTAGCGAAGCACGCCAATCGGTGAGTTGTCGTGCGGCACGTTGTCGTGATGTTGCCCAGTCGTTTGGCTTATATCTATATATCGTGGGCAAACCAGTTCTCAAACCTCTAAGCATTCATGAGGTCTTTTAGTATAAATAAGAATAAATCTTTATCAAAATTCTTTACATATGTACACTTTAATCTTTATGTAACATTTCTGTAAAATTTGACTGAAATTCAACAATTAAAAAAGCTCTTTTTCCATCTTTGAAAAGCGCAACCCTCTAATATAAAATTGACATGGCCTCTTAAATGAAGGAACCTAATCTCAAACCCCTTCAAGTATCTCTGAAATTCTACTGTTTAGTTTAGCCAATGAAGTGATTATTATATGAATATCACATGACAATGAAGTACCCTACAGGATGCAGGTACCTGCTTGAAGATATTTTTGTCTCTAATAATCATTTTTATACAAAAAGTTAATGGTGTATTTACAGGACTTACAAAAGTAATAGCAATTTGTATGAAATTATGCTAAGTAATAAGATATTTAATGTAAATGTTCCTTACGATGCACTGTTTTAATTAAACAGCAGCAGACATGTCTGTCAAAAACTAAGCTTTAATGCACACAAGTTGAGGACATCATAGTCACTTCTAGTAAATAAATAACAGCTCATGAATGAAAGGTTTGAGAATAGGTTGGGTGTGAGGTTAGGTACTTATACGATACAAATAGCCAATTCTTCAATATAAGCCGGACGACATGTGACATCGCTACAACACACCGCACGACAACTCGCCGTTTTGAGTGCATCGTTAGCGAAATAACGACAAGACGGAAGTCCGACCGACAACGTGCCGTTTGGCGCTTTGCCGTGCTGTCGCTAGCGACAACACGACGCACAAAAGTGTTCTTAATCAGCAACCATAAGTAACAGACATGTGAAAGACAAACGCCATATCTCTATCTATGTCATCGGTGCAATTATAAATAAGATTAAGTTACTTAATGACGTAAAATGAGAACGAAGATCAACAAAACGAGGCATCGGACACAGAAGGCAGTCTCCAACATAACCCAGTCACACCGCAGAATAAGGCAATAAAAATGTTTTGTTATGGTCGCCCTATCCTACATAGAAATATGCTTGACCCTACCCTTTTTAGATCTGTCCAAAAAAAGTATTTCTAATTAATTTATATCGCATTTCGTCCAAGATGTCATTTGAAGAGTTAGAAATGATGTTTTGTGCCACTCGGGCACATTATTGGAGGTTTCAATGTCAACATCTAACAATGGCTCATGGACGATTGTCAAGGAGGACAATTTGTATAACTTGTTTTAATACTTCAATTCTTGAAGCACCTATGTATATGTTAGTGTTCATCCGTGCTGTTCTACAGAAATTAGCAACTACGACGAGGGCGATAGCGACAGGAGAATGTTTCTAATTTCTGTAGAACAGCTACAGAAAAAATACTAACATACTTATAGTGTCAAGCTTTATTTGGCCTCATTATTATTCACTTTATTATGTCACTATGCGGTTCTATGAAGTACCATGAAAAATAGAAGACGAATATATATGACGGAATTTTTGTTCTTCTGTCAAAATTAACGCACAGAATTTTTAAGAAATACAGAGCGTTTTCATTGGATGACAAATAAAGTTGAACACTAATTCAGAATAAGGTATTATTTAAGAAAATGAATAGCAAATCAGGCTAGTAGGAGTCTACCCAAACAAAATATTAAAATGAGACAATTTTTACTTTCCCCACCAACCACTACTGTACAAAACATTTTTTTTTAATATCCGACCTACCCTGCCTATTCCTGGTAATTTTTAGGCCAAAAGAGAGAACGCAGTGGTGGGGATGGGAGAGGAGAGATAAAAGTAAACATAGGAAATGACGTTTAAACAAAACTATATCTAGCAGACGACAAAATGCATTTTATTTTTGCAAATATCAAGATTAATGATTATTATTTAATAATCATAAATCTTGATATTTGCAAAAATAAAGCAGGATAAAGGATGCCAATATGCACTCTTTTTCAGTTTTAAGTATAACATGAGTGCTTATGGATGCAACAATTAATTATCAAAAGTGTTCGTGTTAAGTCGGAAACAATAGTAACAAAGAAAATGTTATCATTTTACAATCTAAAATTCTTTTTAAAAGCGTACGTATTTCTGGTTTAAGTGACCCCAAATTACGCTATGGCAATAATGCGATTACCAAACGAATGGTGAATGAAATGTCAAGCTGGTATATAAAATTACACCACGTGCCCCTCTGCTTCTGTTATAATAAGAGTTCATTGTACATGAGAATTTTGGTTTATTTACACAGACGAGCCTGTGGGAATATTCGTTAACTTCGTTATGATTATTAAACCTCGTACAGTAAATGCCACGTTAAGAGTTTCATGTACACTAATTTTCGGATTCTGCAGACGAATTGCAGAACACAGGCAATCGATAGCAGACGACACAATATCTGCGTAACATTTAGGAGAATAAGTGATATTATCGATGGATCTTTATTTTATTTTTTTGGCACCAGTTATGTTGGTTCTGTGTTTTATTACCGAACGGATTTATACTTTAACATCTGTGATAAGGAATCTGTAACAAAATTCAAATCGATGAAGGACTATTAATTTAAACTTTCTGTCATTTTTCACAAATGCAGACGAGAACTTTAAGGAGATAACGCACGCTATGTTTAATACTTATCTAATATTTGATCTCACAAACAGCTGATTTGGCGATTTAACATGTGAAATTCAACATGTAATAAAGAGATTTTCTTTTATTGGATTACAATGTTTAAAAGTGACTCATTTAAATGTTCAAAACAAAATGTTTAGGGTCCGCATAATGTTATGCATGCTAGCAGTTAAATGTTGATTTCGACAGAGGAACATTGAATTAAATGTTGAATAATATAAAGAATCTAGAAAGTTTACAAGAGGTCAGCATAGGAATGTTATTTCGTACGGGAGATAAAACTCGCATGGGAGATAAGAAAAATGAACGCATATGGTGCCTAGATAAGAAATTAGAAATTATTTATAAATACTGGATTGATAAATAGAATGTCACGTGTATACAGTCGCTGGATGCGAAATGGAAAACATATTTTAAAAGACATGCATACAAGATATTTTAAGACATTTCGTGACGTCAGAGTCATACAAGGAAAATGACGTATCCTGGAAGTCTTACGTTTATATTAGGTATGTATATAAAATTTCTATGGTTTAATAAATATGATAATATATAATGTTCAATTAAGTCGACAATGGGCCTAAATGTAACGTCAATTTTTTTTTTTTTTGGGGGGGGGGGGTACAGATTTAATTAGGTTGTTTTGCTTGTTTGTTGTTGTTTTTGTTGCTGTTCTTCTTTTTTTATCTTTTGTTTTGGAGGGGGGGGGGGTATTTATTTATTTATCAGTTTTCGTTTTGTTTTGAAAAATAATCAAAAGACCCATAAGTAATAGACAAGTTTATTAGTTTCAAACCTAAATCTGCTGCAAGCGGAAGTGATTAGACTATGCCACCAGAATAGAACTAGGTCACTCGTAAACATGCCGCCTGACCAGGCTATATATTTTTGGCTGACAACCTTTAAATTTTCATTATCATAACTTGGCAAACCCAATAATTTTAGATGGAGGTGTGTGCTGCAGTTTCCTACAGACATAGAAAGAATGAAAACTCTATTTTAGAATTGCCATGACTTATAATAGGGTAAAAGAAATATTTTAAGCGGTTCAGCGTGTGCGTTTTCGAGTTATCTGCCCGGAATTTAAAACGCTGAACAAACATTGCTAATTTCAAGAGTAGATAACTCACAGTGTTTAATTGTTTTGCTTGTGATACGGATGACTTCCTTACTACTGTTTCTGCAAAATGTCATGAATAAGTAAAATTTGCAACCGTTTGTTTTTACCTTTGCAAATTTTCTTTAGAAAAATGTAAGTTTGTCGAATTCCTACTACAAGTTATTAGCCTCCGTAAATATCTTAATAATATTTGCTGTAGCATACACGAAGAAACAAAGTGTATCAGCACCTTATATTTTAAAAAAAATGTAATCTGAATATCCGAGTAACAAAACTAAATGGCCATTATGACCTTTCTCACTTTATTTTTTATTTTTTTTTTTTTTTTTTTTTTTTTTTTTTTTGTTATAGATCTATTTTACTCTCGTGCAAATTTAAAATGAGGTTAAAATTACAATTTGGCCAAAATGATTTCAGCGACATCTTTTCAGGGAGTAAGTTCACTGTGTCTACGGAAAGAAAACCTGACATTTCTCTTATTTAAGAAATTTTGAAAATTGCTTGTTTCCCACAGCGAGGGAATCAATTACTTTAACGACATGTGAAGTAAATGAAACAAGCTTCCCAGAAAAGATAAAAAGGCTTACTTTTCAGAATTTGATAATGGAAAACCAAATGGCTCATTTTGCATCATCTCAAAAGGGTCTTGTTGTTGGAAAGAAGAGTTTTAGTTGATTTGTTGTTATTGTTGTCGTCGTCGTCGTTGTTGTTGTTGTTGTTGTTTTCATCGTCGTCGTCGTCGTCGTCGTTGTTGTTTTCATCTTCGTCGTCGTTGTTGTTGTTATTGTCTTTAAATGGTATTGCTGATGGTGTTGTTAATGATGATATGTTGTTGTTGTAGATGATGATGATGATGATGTTGTTGTTGTTTTTGTTGTTGTTGTTGTTGTTTTTGTTGTTGTTGTTGTTGTTGTTGCACATATATAGACTTTTAATTAGGAAATAGATAACAATTCTGAGTGCATTGTTGTTGAATAATGCATGGTTTGAGTTCAAATGCGTGGTAATATACTTAATTTCGAAAACAGCGTTAACGACTAAATTAAAGATATTGGTGTTCGGACTCATTTTCTTAGTTAGACCATTTTCTTTCATTCTGAATAGTTTTCACAACAAAAAAGGTTTTTTATTGATCAGATTTTTCGAACAAAATGTGTCACTGTGCCGATTTGAAAGATTCGGGAGGTAATAAGATCTGCGAAAGCATTGTTGGCCTTCTTTGTGTATAAAGAAAAAAATCCAATAGTGTTAGAATATCTTATTTACTTTAATTTGTGTTATAATTGTTTCTTGTATAATGAGTTTAAACAATAAAACATAGTTTATCATTATTGCAAATGAAAATATTGAAATGTTGCTGTTGTTGTCGCAGCTGCTGTTGTTGTTATTGTTGTTGTTGCTGCTGCTGCTATATTGTTATTTTTGTTATTGTTGCAATTGTTGTTGCCGCACTTGTCACTATATAAATTTACAAAGGATGTTTTTTCATTTAAACTTTTGTTGATGTCCCGCTTAAATTTATTTAACTTAGATTAACAAACTAAATTAACAATATACGTTTTGTTTTTTTTATTCTGCAGGTATACAAAAAGAGTTATCTGAAGATAACGTAGTGGTTGTGAGTGACGTCATGAGGTTTTTACGGATCAATTCGTGAAATACTTCACCTACGTGTCCTTGATAATGTGCTGTCCCTTGTCTTCTCTTTCATGTGGCTTGAAAAGTCAACACAACATGTGTTCTACGATGGACCCATAATGTTTACGAATAAAAAGCAAACTTTACAACGATCTCAAACTGCACAGTATTTGACAGACCCTCAACTTTAACCCGGGTTCTTAGAACGTTTAGCTTGTGATAAATTATTCCAGGGCGATAACTCGGAGATAAATCGTGCCAGTGATTACCTTAGAAATGTGCGGCATTTTTAAAAACCGTGAAGACGATGAATTTAGACTGTTGTCGCTAAACTGTGATGAATACAAGAAATCCCGAGGATTCTTTGCTGCTCCAGTTACAAAATTAGAACAGGATTTCCCAATTGCCTACAATATTTTGTTTCACAGAAATATAGAAACAGTTTGAACGACTTTTACGTGCAATATTATAGACCAACAAGAACCAGTATTGTATACATGTTGATAAGAAAACGCCAGGACGACGTTTTTTAGAAACGATGGAACTGTTAACTGACTGTTTTGACAACGTGTTTCATAGCATCTAAAACTTGAATATATATACGCAAGTTATACGCGATTAGTTTTGCAGATATTAATTGTATGAAAGACCATATAGAACGCAATTTTGAATGGAAATATCTAAAACTCAATATGGCCGCCCAGCGAGTTCCTATTATGACGAATTTTACAAACAGTTTCAAATATTAAATGACTTTAATGGAGCTAATGATATACACGAAGTATTCATTACTATGGACAGTCAAAGATTTAAACAAAAACATTTTACTTACATCGATATAAAGAGTAAATCTGGGTACATCATACATACGAAAAAGGAGAAAGAAGATCCGCCATACGGCTTAAAAATTACAAAGGGCAATGCGTATAATGTATTCAGCCGGGCATTTGTTGAGTTTGTCCTCGAGAACGAGAGAGCTCGTGCTTTGCTAGCATGGTCGGCTGATACGTTAACTCCCGATGAACATTACTGGGCAACTTTGAATAATCTGTACAGTAACCCGTTTCTTGAAACACCCGGTGGTTTTAAAGGTGTGTATTACTCAAGATTTGTGTATGCAATCTGATTTTCTTCCTTCTTTCATTTTCGTCATCTTGTCTCCTCTTCTTTCTTTCTCTTATTTTCGTTTATACTGTCTTTCTTTCCTACTTCCATTCTTCACTCTTTTCTTTCGATTCCACTTTTTATCTTTTCCTTCTTTTTTTTTCTTTCTTTCTTTCTTTCTTTCTTTCTTTCTTTCTTTCTTTCTTTCTTTCTTTCCTTTCTTTCTCATCTTTCTTTTTCTTTCTTTCTTTCTTTTTTCCTTACTTTCTTTCTTTGTTCTTTCTTCCTTTCTTCCTTCCTTCCTTACTTGCTTTCTTCTTTTTTATCTTTTCTTTTCTTGCTTTCTGTCTATGTATCTTTTTCTCTTTATTCCATATTTATTTCTTTATATCTTCTTTCATCTTTCTTTACCTCTTTCTATCTTATTTTTTTTTTATTTGTTAATCAATTAAATATTTAATTAATTCATTAATTAATTAATTTATTTATTTATTTACTTATTTATTCATTCATTATTTATTCATTCATTTACTCACTAACTCATTTATACATTCATATTTATACCTTATTTCCTTTCTTCGTTCTTCTTTCCTTTCTTCGTTCTTTCTCAAAATATCCACGAGAAGTCTATCGGTCAGTGGTTGTTGTTATATAAGTCATTTATGTTTTTTCTCCTTTTATTTTTCTATGTTACGTTCTTTCTATCTTATTGAAAACTTCTTCTTTCTATAATTTTTTGTCTTATTTTATTCATTTATATATTCACTCACTCAATTATTCATTCATATCTGTCCTTTCTTTCTTCGTTCTTTCTCTAAATATCCACGGGAAGCTTAACTGACAAAAGTGATTTTTGTTACATGTCTGAAGTTACGTTCAACTATGTAATAACTATGGTTGCTGATTTTGAACGCTTTTGTGCGTCGTGTTAGCGCTAGCGACAACACGACAAAACGCCAAACGGCGCGTTGTCGGATTTTTGTCTTATCGTCATGTCGCTAACGATGCACGTTAAACGGCGCGTTGTCGTCAGGCGTGTTGTCGCGATGTCACACTGTCGCTCGGTTCATATCGAAGGATTGGCTTATAAAACTAGCGAAAAAACGAAATACGATAATGATAAAGGTTTTGTTGTCGCTAACGACAACGCAACGCGCAGTGTACCAAATCAGCCACCATATTACAGAAATCACAGACCAATATGCATTCCACGAACTTATTACTCGCATTTAACGTTTTATTAACTAGTCAAGATAGAAAAGAAATAATGAAATTTAATATTTATTACGAGGGTTGTCCCAATATTCTGTGACAAAATTGACTAATAGCTAAATAAAACAGGTACGAATTTAAAATTTTAATATGTTATAAACCCATATAATATAAACATTTTCACAAATTTTCATAGATAAATATCAACAAACAACAAAAATATGCCATAAACACCATGGCAACTAACTGAATAGCGGCGCACGTCCAACGTCAAAGACGGCGCTAAATCTATATAAGGCGCCTTTCTCAAATACTCTCAATTGCTTTCAACGCAATAATGGTACCCATAAATCGTCAATTTCTGACTTAAATCATGTGGTTGTAAATGTCTGTTGAATGTTTGAATGGCATACATTAATTATTGCTATACGCGAACTTCCGGTCTCGTTACTCCTGTTTTTAGCTGTAGGAAATAGGCGACGAAGATCGGTCTTCATATCCGTGTTTTCCTTATTTTCGCTTTTTGTAGCGCAAAACTCTGGTTCCGTTCATGCCTTTTGTACACAAATGCTCAGAATGTGTTGCTAAACCGTTATATTTGGTATATTTGTTGAAAATCGTTACATGTGTCATCTCGATATAGTCATGAAACCTGAGTGACATGTTCACTGCGCCGCAAGTTCTTCGAACGTCGCCATTTTAACTTTCCTATTTTATATGAGATATTTTTATTTATTCGTATCTTTTTCGTTTTTTAAGTAATTTCACCAAAATTTTCAGAGATGATTTAAACATAGTAGCAGAGGAAGTCAACGTGACATTGTGCAGACACATCATCAGATATTTGAAATATACGTAATTAATTTCAGCCTATTCATAACAAAATGTAAATTATTTGACGTGCGCCGGCAACTCAAACCAATGTCGTTAATACTGAAAATTTCTAAGTAACTAGGGTATTTTTTTGTAAATGATTTGTTGTAATGTTAAATAATAAACTTAACGGTTATATGTGTGAATTATTTTCTATTGGCGTTAAAAATGAACCGGCTATAAAATTTGTCACGGACTTTTGGGACAACCCTCGTATTTAGCATTATTTTATTTCACAAATTTCCTTTACCACAACCGTTTAAAATATATACCATAATGGCCATATAGCCTGTAAAAATCTTTATAACCAATATTCTAATTCCGTTGCAGGTGATCCCGACAAGAAGCCGTTCTTCGGGCGTTATATTGGATGGAACACCACTAAATTATTATCTAGATGCAAAGAAAAACATTACGTGCATAACGTCTGTGTGTTCAGTGCCCTTGACCTTCCAGCATTAAAAGACAGATATGAACTCATCGCTAATAAGTTTGACATTGAATATGACCCAATTGCTTATATGTGTATGGAAGAATGGATTCATAATAAAACGATTAATCAAGAAGGCGTAGGTGACGTAAAACGATACAAGAAATTTGCAATTACAAGCTAGTCTTTATTTATTTAATGTTACTCTTTCTTTTTTTATATTTTGAAGACGGGTTTACATTGAAATAAAAAAAATAAAAACCGCAAGTTCTGTCACTGTGTTTGAATATATTGTGTATTTGTCACTATGAAAATCTTTCAATTTTTTTTTTTTGAATACCGAACATCTTTGTATTATCTTCACTATTGTCTTGGTCTTTTAAAATAATCAGATGAATAATCATCATTATTATCATCATCAATCATTATTATTCATCATTATTCATCATTAATCATCATTATTGAAGCGGTATATGATAGTTGCTGCTTATGAAAAAGATAAAATAGGACCAGCAAAGACAGTATGCCTAGTGATGCAAAACCCTGTGTTTTTCACGCAGACAGTTTTATGTACTCAAAACATTTACATATCTCTTCGTGCATATATGTCGCTGACGAATTTACTTATTCGGTAAAAATAGGGTATTTAGCCCTAGATTCGAACTGGCCAGAAACCCAACTAACCATCACCTAAATCCGTCTCAGGAATACAAGATCTTAATGATCATTATCAGTGTTCGGTTTTCTTAATCTTAGAGAAAATGTTGCCATATTTTCATTTTATTCTATTTTTCATTCTAACTAAGTTTATACAAATTAATTTTAGTTCGATTGTGTTGGGAGCGTTCCTGAAACTAACCAGTATTAAGCTATGAATTTAAAGTTTCTTGCTCAATGAAACAATGGGTTGCCCATGACAGGGTTTGAACCCACGCGGTCAGCAGCAATCCATAGATTACTACTCCGACGCGTTAACCACTCGGCCACGCCGCCACTCCATTCTAACTTATGTATGTATGTATTCTATGCTTAATGAGGGTCCATCCGCCCTTTCAGGCACTGAGAGTTCGGATCCCCCCCCCCCCCCCCCCCCGCCTTCTTAACTTAAATCCATCAGGAGTCTTTTTATATGCCCATACTAAAAATACTTACCGATTTTACACCATTTGATAGAGTATAAAAAGAAAGACAACTCTGACTTTACTAACGGAGGTACGTATGTATTTATTTCCCTTTTCATGCGGAACAATAACAAAACATTGGTAAAGAAACAAGGTACATTATTCAAACTACTTGCAGCGCTTACAGGAATGTCAATATCTTGTAGATAAAAAATGTCTGTGATATTTTCTCCAGAAAAAAAAGATCTGATTAATAAGTTTTGGATTATTTAAACCATGACATTATGTATGCTAACTTAGAAGATTCACATAAATGAGCCGCGTCACGACAAAACCAACATAATGGGTTTGCGACCAGCATGGATCCAGGATCCATGCTGTTCGATATCAGTTTCTCTACTTGTAATAGAGTTGGTAAGCGAACAGCATGGATCCTGATCAGACTGCGCGGATGCGCAGGCTTTTCTGGATCCATGCTGGTCGCAAACGCACTATGTTGGTTTTGTCGTGACGCGGCTCAAATGTTCCTGTGAAACAATGAACATAATTATCTAATCTGTTACAAGTACTCAACAATTAACAAACCATAAGATTTTTGTTTGCAAACACCTGCTATCGAATAGTTTATACTAGAAACAAAATTCTTTGATTAGAAAAATTCTGTCATTAGAAAGATAACCTACACAATATTGAACAAGTACACACTTTTTATATTTAACAAAAAAGTACGGTCTGTTGGGGGCGAACGTGTCTTCGCATCGGCAATCTATGATTTACCTAAAATGCCGAAGCGGCGACTTAATTCGTACGATGAAGGACGAGACGATGCCTCGAAGCGAGGGATGATATGCTAAAGCGACGAGACAACACGATGGCACGACAGAACGGTGCGCAAAAGCGACGAGACGTTACGTCAAAGCTACGAGATTATACGTCAAAGCGACAAGATTATACGTCAAAGCGACGAGATTATACGTCAAAGCGACGAGATTATGCGTCAAAGCGACAAGATTATACGTCAAAGCGACGAGATTATACGTCAAAGCGACGAGACGGTGTGCCGAAGCAACGGCATGTAACGCCAAAGCGAATAATGATACGCTAAAGCGACATGCTAATACCAGAAG
Organism: Ruditapes philippinarum; assembly: GCF_026571515.1. NCBI lineage: Eukaryota > Metazoa > Mollusca > Bivalvia > Venerida > Veneridae > Ruditapes > Ruditapes philippinarum. Next base: position 28,049 of record NW_026859687.1, read on the forward strand.
CGACTTATGAGATGGCAGTCGTCTCCTCGTTTCAACGCAGTCTCTCGACGTTCCGGCGTTTTAGGTTGACCATAGGTTGCCAATGTGGAGAAACGAGGCTCCAACAGAACACATTTAACAAGTATTTTACGATTCCTTAATCGTTAAGTTTGCTGAGTTGAAAAACGCATACCCCTCATCACCGTGGTTTTAAATTTTACCGATTTTGGTTCTAATTTGTGTGCTTTAGTTACTGAGATAGTTTTATAAAGGTCAGTGTTTTTCTCGAGTGCACGGTCATGCATGAGATAATGCATGGATGTACCCCTGAGACCCTCCTTTAAATGTACTGCTGAAAGGCGCCATTACAGCTTAACCAACCCCAAATAAAAGTGTTTTTTTTAAATTATGATGTCCATTTATAACAATAGAATAGCTTAAGAGTAAACACTGTAAATTCTAAAATACTTTCGTTACACTTGAGAATACAAGGAGGGTATAAAATTCCAATCCGATTGTGTACATGACTCGTTTGTTCAGGTTTGAGAATGCCTGCGTATCGTATGCCCCCCTTGACATTGAAATAACTTAAGCCGCTGTGCAATCGCAATGTTGCAGGCGTAAACAGAATCCAGGATGGTCTGATGGCGGTAAAATAAAAAGAAAATTGTCTCGTTTTGAAATGTTCTTATTAAATGAAATAAAATGATTTCGGACGAGATTTCTTTTCTTTCCATCCATCTATCAATTCATTCATTCATTCATTCATTCATTCATTCATTCATTCATTCATTCATTTATTTATTTATTTATTTATTTATTTATTTATTTATTTATTTATTTATTGCTTAAACTATCATTTAACAAAGCATTTTGTTATACATGTATTACAAAATATATATTGCAAACACATGCTTTTACGTTTATTGTATTTACTTTCACAATAATTAGGTTGTGAAATGTTCTTTAAAGTTCGAAATGTTCTGTCAATATTCATACATTTGAGCCGTGTCATGACAGAACCAACATAATGGGTTTGCGACCAGCATGGATCCAGACCAGCCTGCGCATCCGCGCCGTGTGACCAGGATCCATGTTGTTCGCTATCAGTTTCTCTACTTGTTATAGGGTTTGTAAGCGAACAGCATGGATCCTGATCAGACTGCGCAGATGCGCAGGCTGGTCTGGATCCATGCTAGTCGCAAACGCACTATGTCGGTTTTGTCGTGACGCGGCTCAAATATTCATCCATTCATATTTAAACCGTGGCACACGCCTGATTAGAAAGTGGGTGGAAAAAGTGCCTCGTTTTGAAATATTTCCCGGTGTTTACTTATTATTGTTCCTTTTTCAGTTACATGTAATTATAAATTATGCGTCTCTTTTTATAGTGAACGTCCTTTTTATATTTGCTTTTAAATTTTTCTCGGGTAATTGGAGATTAGGTAGGTATTCGGCTGACATTGTTATTTTTAGTACATTAAATCGACTACACGCAAATAGTTTATCTATAGAGTTATCCAACTAAAAAGTACAAAGCCTTATGCAACCTGTAATGAGCGGCAAACCCAGCCAGCACATTCATACAGTTTGTCCAAATATTTTTATGCGGAAACCCCTTAAAATTTCTAAAAACAACAACATTGTTCTTAATTCAAAGCAGGTGAAGTCCAGTACACAATTTAGGGCTCTAAGGATTGAAAACCACATGATAAAATAATCATATTTGAGAACGCTTTACGACAAAATGAGGTCGAAATAAATAAACCGATTTTATAAACATTTTTTTACATTGAAATAAGGCATGAAACATTTTTGAGCTAACCATAAAAACAATTAACTTTTATGAGTATTAAATTAATTTTATAAATATTTTTTCAGTTATGGTGTCACGCGATAGTACTGTCCTAAACAATCGTGGTCAAGTTTAAAGAGATGGTAGATAAATATCTTAAAAGATATACAACAAATAAGTCACTGTTCATGAGCAGAAAAATGGTATAAAATCCGTCATCGTCCATTTGCCTTCTTCAGTTATGTACTACTGTCATTTAGTTGGTATCACAATAAAAATATTGTTATAAAATAACAGGGGTTTATACCAAAAAAAATATATATTAACATTCATGTTTCAATAATTATGCTTTTCTTTAGGAACGGTTTGTTTTGAGTACTAATTACATTTCAAAAATTTCAATTAAAGTCGACTCGAGTCACGCATATTTCTATTGTAATTGGCCGGTAGCATGTAAACTATTCCAAAGCCTGTCAGCGGTAAAAAAAGAAATAAAGGCAATTAAAATGTCTTTAACATTTCTCATATTTTGTTGAAACGTAAATGTTATTTTACGACTTATTTTATAAAAAAATATTAATACAGATCAACGCTCATGCCTGAGGAGCAATACGCAAAATTTACAAACAAAATTTATATTAAAATTATCTTAGTTTTTCTTCTGTAATATTCATTCATCACATTTAAGTGAAGATATAATTAAGAGAAATATATATCTCGTAGAGTGGATTATGTTTAATCTTAGACAAACATGAAATTCAATTCAAATCGGCTGAAATAACAAAGTGAATATATACACAGATATTAAGGAATGAAGATGAAGGGGCCGATTCTTGAAGCAGTGGTGGAAGAATTAGAAAAGGAGAATACATTTACGTTCTCAGGTAAAGAATGAAATTTTTCGGCCGTAGTCGGTTTGTTTCTACGTTGACTTCCGGTAGATTGTTTACTGTAAATTATAGAATTTATAAGAGATTTTCTCAGTGATTAATAATCAGATATTTTCATGCGTTATAAAAAGATTTTATACTTAAGGACAATGAAAACGCACGCCAACACTATATGCATTTTATTACATGAAAACAAAACACTAACGACTCAATTACATATTTATCATAACTTCAATTCAAAAAGCAAACTTAACAACTGAAAATAATTCAAAATGTTTAAAATCAAATGTACACCAGTAAATCGAAGAACCTTAGGTGAAAATTCCAAAATCACACTTTTTCATCACAGGAATGTAAACTTAACAGAGGCAATAACCGAAATGAAAATCCAAAGAAAAGTCACTCATCAATGTCTATTCGTAATGTCACCGTCGGGATCTATAAAAACGACAATGTCCTCCATCAGCGTCTCTTACATATGTACATCGTCGCCTCATAGACCTTACGGTGCGGATAGTCGCCTGTGGAATATGACGCCATTCGGCTTGTAGTTTAGTGCTAAAACGCTGGTGAAGCCGAGATATTGTAGACCGATGGACACCAAAATGGTTGGCGCTTTGATAATACAAAATTTGATTGAAAGATAGACCAGACTGAATCTGTCCTAAATCTACCCAGCAGTTAATTCTTTGTAGAACCATGGCATACAATTTGCTAGCAAATCTTCAGTATTGTTTGAAATTAAGCACCTTTAATATAGGAAAAGTGTTTATGCAATTTCAATGTGAGCTTTTACGATTTCTGAAACTGAAACTTGGAAAAGTTTAATATTCATTTTCATAAAAAAAAATATTTGCTTATTTGTGTCTAACATTTCTAGAAAGGTGTGAAAAATAAGTAAATAACTATCAGTTTAAAAAAAATCATTTCATAAAGTAACCATGAATTGATTAAATCTGTTTTTGTTGTAATCTTATCACAATTAGCCCAAAGTGTTACTTTTGATTTTTCGGGTACTGTCTTTA